>NW_026860928.1:0-32970 GCF_026571515.1 Ruditapes philippinarum
AAGAAAAATAAGATTCATATTTATATGATATAGTTGAATATTCGAGCATTAATGGATTGAATTATGCGTAATTATGTGTAATTACTAGGCAAATATTATAAGAATGCTTTCAAATTGAAAACAAAGATTTTTAGCGATATAATTAATCATTGTAACAGATAAATTCCATGTAAAACAATAATCAACTTTTCAAACGTGTAAATAAACATTGATACGAGGGTAATCATTAAAGTTTTGAGACTGCATTAGAAGATAAAGACTGCGAAGGGAATACGTAAAGGTACATTTAAAATGCACAGGTAAATAGTCATTTATTGTCTCATGATGTAACATTTGAACCCTTTCAATACTTTTTTTCGAAACAATATATTTTTGTATATATACATGTATTTATATTTCATTATTATCCGCACAAAAGTACATTTCGGCAGACTTGTGTTTTCAATATATTTCAATGCATTCCTATTTCCATTTTTCAACGCAGTCTTACAAAGTCAAGTTCACGTTTTGTTCGCAAGGCTTTGCTCAAATATTTAACCACTGCATGTTTATCTCCATAACAGTTATTCAAGCAAAATACCAGTACCCTGGAACATTTTTTCAATTTATCTCGTCTGAAAATGTTTTCTTTTGCAGGGGTCATTCTGACTCGAACACACAAAGTCTGATTTATTATCGTTCCTCCATGCATGCCGTCGTCCTCGGATTTTGAGTGTAATGTGACAAATTCGTTCCCCCCGTTACATGACGAAAAACTTAACATCGAAGACAAATATGCATGAGTTATATAACAGACGCTTTAACAACACATTTTGACGTCTAACCGTATGCCTGTTATACAGTGATGATGTATAAAAGTAAATAGATATACGGCAATTTATCCGTGATGGACTACGTGGGTTGCCTTGGTAACCATTTTCTTTTACAATGTTCCTTAAAGAATGTCATTTTCGGTAATTTATTTCCTTTAAACTTTTTGTTTACAGATTTGTATTATTTATTGATTGATTTTCAATACTTTTTTTAGATGTAGCTACAATCTTAAAACTTTACTCACCGTCCTCATATTATGTACAGTTACGGAGTTAAGAAAGCGACGTTGTCAGGCCATATGGCGGCTGATTTGCTGAGGCAAAAACAACCAAAAATATAATTTCTGGTCATGTCTATTGATTTGTTTACATTAGCATATTAGAAATCAATTTTAAATTGTCATGGGTTAGTACTATTGTCATTTAATACTACACGGAATATTGTTCATATAACTTCCGTTATTTACTACTAAATGTACATTTAATCACTAACAATTCATAATGTTGTAAAATAAACATTTAAACAAGTGAAAAACAAAGTTGGAACGACAGCTTATTACAATATTTCTCATACTTTCCTGGAATATTGAATTTGTAAATCATCTCATTTGTAATCAGTCCTGAAGACAAATTTGCTGCCAGACACACTACGAAAAATGATATACGGTGAGAGTATGAAGTCTGATCTATGTTTTGTATAACGTTTTGACAAGTAATGAAGTATTCCAGCAGCTTCATGATTTACATTTCAAGAATTGAAGAACAATACTGTATTGTTACCGTTCATGAACATGCTCAATTAAATCGAGTACATTAAATAAGTTTTTATTTTGCCGTTTTAGACGGTCGGTAAGAATTTCTTTTTTCTACCTTGTATTGTATAAAAGTCCAAATGTTTAAATTATATATAATTGTTTTTATTATAAAATAAACACTTTAAACAACATGTTCTGTCGTTTTATTTGATGAAATTTAGATGAAATGAATTACTAAAATTACTACATGTACTTAGATGTTTTCACTTGTAAATATTTTTCAAGAATAATATAAAAAAAAAAAAAAAAAAAAACAGAGGGGAAATATTACAGATAAAAACAATCAGTTCATTATTTATTGAATTGTATCGAAGATTTCCGATGGAAATAGGATTGAACAATTAAGAGAAATTGTTAATGATCTGATTGTAATCGTGAAAAGTGTGGAAAACAAATTTTCTCTCATTATATTTTCATTATTATTATGACCGAAAAGTATTTCATGTAATAGTTTCGTAGGCCACCGGTTAAATCTAATTAGATATTGACAAAACATCAACATACATGCTTTAAAGACAATGTGCCAAGTAAATCTAATTACTTTATTTGTCAGTGATAACTATGCTATAATTTGTAAAACAACCGAGCAAATTGTTTCATTCAGGAAATAAAATGTCTTGGAAAGCCTGATTTGATATTCTCTATTGCCCAACAGAAGTAAAATTTAGATTTCTAATGTTAAAAAAAGTCTTGAATTCCGAAGATAATAATGATTATAAGAAGCTAAGTTTCATTTGTTTTATGTTTTTTAAATTAGAAATATATATAATACACCAACTGACAATATTGTCTGAATTGCAGACAAATTGACGGAAGGAAATACAGAAACATCAATAAAATTAGGGAAATAGTTGTCATATTATATTTTAATTGTACCAAGTACAAGCTTCTGAATTACAATGAATATGTTATTGACAATTTGAAAAACAAACTTAATCAGTAGTTAAAGGTAATTTGAATGTCATTGCCTGAAGAACTCATCTTTGATTTATATAAAAATCCTGAAAAGAGTAATAAAATAAATATTTATATTCTACATTATATTAGACAATATCATTACTCAATGTCCGAGTGGTTAAGATCGTTGACTTAAAAGCACTTACCCCTACCCACTGTATGCCAAATCCAGCTAAGGAATTTGGATTCGTTGGTTCTAAAAGGTTCCCGCTTGTGTCTGCAATAATGCATAGATTCTCCACCAGTAAAGCTGGAGAGCCGCCTTATTACCTATATTGTTGGTGGGACTTTGAACCCAACCATCAAATAACATTATAGAGTTTTACATGTATTTAGTTGTATTATGACATACGTAATACTACATAAATTTATGTCAGAAAGTTTTCAATCAGATCTTTTCTATTTTAGCTAGATCCATGAGTGTCAAAATCGATGACCAATAAATGAGTGTTTATGATGACTGCCCGGGCAGGCACAATACGGAAGAGCAGTTCAGTAGACGCGCTTTTGAATATATAACACTCTCGTATTTCAGTTATGTCTCCATGTACATTGAAGCTTAGCTGTGTTAGCTATGTCAGGGACAAGATATTATAATTAGATGATGGAATCGATTCGACCTTAGTCAGCTTACAGAGAAACTCATTGAAATTATACATACTCCCGTCAAGTTTGGGTAACAGAGCAATAAATGTATTAAAATCAATTTTATTTCAAAAACTCATTAATCAAATAATTTCTTTAAATTCATGATGGCGAAAAAGCTGGAAAGAAAATGATAAAAGTGTGTGTTGAGCATATCAGTGTAATTGGTCGCATATCATTAAAGTGTAAAATTTAAAATGATAAAATGGCACAGAAACCCGTTTATTTCATATATTCCCAGGTCAAAAAATCAGTTAATCTAACGAGAAATTTGCATATTAATAATTCAGAGTGATTTATGAAACTCAGCTATAATCGATTGATTTATTTCTATTCGAAATATTTGCTTAGGTAATTTGTCAACAGTAAGGCAATGCATAACACTTGATACAGGTCAACGTCGTATGTAAATCATGACATACAAAATCATCAATTTTGATAACAAATTTGCAAAACGGAAATTATTGATGAAAATTTATGTTTGTCATTGTTTGTCTTGAAAAAAAATTCTTATATTCGTCTGTATAAATCGTCATTTTCTTCCAGCGGTACTAAGAATATTGTAAGCTATAACTCTTCCGCCCTATGTCATGAATGCAATGAATAATTACTGAAATCCAACTGCTTTTCTATGGTACCTTCATTAATACGCAAATTAAGTCCGATCACTAATTTTAAATTGATACAAGCTGAAAAGGGTAAGATTCTGGAAATAATGAGGTTCGTAATTGTCACATATCAGTCCGTTCGATGGCTTGCATATTCGTTCAAATGATTAAGTCATTAGATCTTATTATTTGGCACAGATGAGAATTAAGAGAATTAACAAGATCTCATGAAGTTTATAGTGTGCTACAATTCTCATTAGAAATAAACTTCTCATAGAATACTGATTTTTTAGATATAAGTTGCACAACTTGGGTACATCATAATATGAAAATAGCATCACTCTGTCTCTCTTTCTCTGTCAAAACAAATGTAAATAAAACAATAAATTCCGTGATGATTCATGTAGAAAAAAAAGACGATGAACAAACAAGAAAACATTTTTGTTATCATCTTGTAAACTAACGAAAATTTGTATGATTAAGTTTTGATTATGGTATGACCTTAAACATTTTGCAAGGCAAAAAATAAAGATACGGTATTAACGTATGCTTAAACATAAATCATCATAAACTGTAGACAAGGCAAAATGTTTTGGCACATTTCTATCAATTTTGGCATTAATATCTTGTTTCATATTCTCACAGAAATAAAAAACTTTGCGATGCTTTACTAATGACGAAATAGTTCAATTAAGAATTAATATTTTGTCAATGAGAAGAGTGTGCTGGTAAATGTATTGAGAAAAATGGTGCTACAAATAACCATGACGGAAGGAAGAAAATACAGAAATATGAATAAAATTAAGGAAATATTTGACATATTATATGTTAATTGTACCAAGTACAAGCTTCTGAATTACAATGAATACTTTATTGACAATTTGAAAAACAAACAAGTAATCAGCAGTTAAAGGTCATTTGAATGCCATTGCCTGAAGAAGTTATAACTCATCTTTTTTATAAAAAAAACCTGAAATGAGTAATCAAAATAAATATTTCTATTCAAACATTATATGGGACGTCAATGTCCGATTGGCCAATGTCGTTGACTTCAAATCACTTACCCCTCATCTCTGTATGTTCGAATCCAGCTAAGGACCTTGGATTCGTTGGTTCTAATAAGGTATAGAGGGACACCTGAGGTTTTACTCTAACAGTAAAACTGGAGAGTCGCCTTATGACCTATATTGTTGGTGCGATTTTAAACCCAACCATAAAAAATATATTAGAATTTTACATTATTTAGTTGTACTTTGACGTACGTATTAGTACATAAATTTATGTAGTAAATACGTTATGTATTTACGTTATGTATTTATATAGTAAACATTTTCGTATCATTTGACTGCCGGAATGCCTTGTATGATATACGGGGGGGGACTGATACGTGTATATCGCTTTAGCAAGAAGCCGTGAAGTCATGCTTGATTCCTTGACAAAAAATGGACTAATTGTTACGTTATCTAAGTCGATAAGAGCACACGTTGAAAATTAATATAGGAGTTTTAAAAATAATACATTACAACCATCTGCTTTATATTTACATTTTTTAAATGCGACAGTACAGTTTTGTGATACATAATTAAAAATTATCATCAACCATTATCATCAATATCGACTCAAAGATTTTTTAAAACTGCTCTCTTGAGACAGGGACCAGGAGCACTCCTCATTACATGCATTAAGTCAAAAGTTAATCTATGATATAAATACAACCATGGGAATAAAATATGATTTTATCACAATAATGGAAAAGTTACTCAATTAAGTTGATGGATTTAATAATTTATCAACTGTTCACTTTAATTACAAAAACATTGACATTAAAAAGAAAGAAATAAAAACATTCGTTTTACAAATGTAGCTTAAACATTAACAGCGTTATCAAATAACATTAGCTTATGTTTCAGCTGCTTCTCATTATACTTATTGTGATTGAAAAATAATTATATTTATCAGTCCTAAGAAGTTAAAAATTTTATACCCAAATAAATCAAATTTAGCTGTAGACATAACTTATATTTTAAAACCTTGTAAACTTACTTTCAACAAACGCCATATCTTAAAATGCATATTTGACAATGGCCTTCTTATTCACTTCCTATTTTGATCGTTGTTTTAAACTTTTGGTGAGGTACGAACATCAGTATCAAATATAGACATATATTTGCATAATATACATGCCAATGAAAAATCAATTTTTTTATTTACAAAAAATTTGCAGAAGCCAGGAATGTGATGCCCGAAGCGAAAGTCGAGACAATCGATCAGTATAGGCAGTGCTTGCGTTTCTTATATTTTGTACCAGTACAATATTGAATGTTATAAGTTACACACCAGATGTACTAATATTCTTTATTCAATGCTTCTTATTTTGAGTGTTGGCTCTGTAATAGCTATTCTTAGGACAAATGCTTATGATAGACATGGCTGATTGTAAAGAAATTATAACTTCTATAGGAAAGGTATCACAATTAAGAATAAGTAAATTCATTCATACATTTGTGATGCAAATGAATGTTATTAAATTAATTATTCATCTCATGTAAGAGTTGACTTATTTGTTGCCTGATTTACATCTGGAGTAATTTGTTTGAACTGTTCAGCTATCAATACGCTTGCTTGGAAAACATTTCTAGAGCTAAATAGAATAAAATAAAAATCGGATATTCTAACCACCTATGCATTTAAGAACTTCATAACTGCGTTGTCGGTCTTGAATGCTTCTGTTTCTGCTGAAAGCACCTAACAGACATATGTTGATTAAAACAGTTCCAAGATGAAGAGGAAAATTATAGAAATAAAAAAAGTAATATTTTGTTGTTTTACAAAGCGACGATATTTTTTTTATAACTTTTAAACAAAAAAAGTAAGGCCCTGTGTTTGTTTCCTTTCCATGGACTTCTGTTTAAGACAATCTATGCTAGGAAACTTGGACGGTAACTTGCACTTTCCTGTAACATCAATGAACATACTCATTTTGCCGTTCTGTTTTTTCCTCTATTTTATAACTCGTAATAAACCTTTTATACATCTTATCACCAGTCATTCATAAATTTCAATGAAAACACACATTTATATTTTTGTGTTATTTTAACTTAATCATTGAAATAATAATGAAATCTCAGGAAATGATTAGCCTGAAGATACAATAGGCGCAGTAGTTTAATATCTTTGTTCAAGAAATTTATAATATTTCAAGCTTCTCTGTCCCCTAAAGGTATTTGATTTTATTATTTTTGACTATTCCATTGATTTATATAACAATGACCTTGTTGTGATTTGACTGGTGAATATTATTTCTCTCTTGGAAGTTTTAATCTATATACAGGAAAATGTTACTTTTTGTACACTGATAAAAAAGGCCGTGTAAGTTGCGCGTCGGATAAAATCTGATCCCTCGGAAGTAATAAACACAACAAAATTACAAGAAAATTGCAGACTCGGCTTGATTGAGTATGTACATGAAGGATAATGAAAAAGTGCAACATCCCTCAAATAGCTCTGAATTTTGTTTAACGTCGAAACAAACAACTGTGCAAGTCTGCTAACATAACTGTCATAATTCTGACACCCAAAAAGACACAAGAAGAGATAATAAAAAGTTAAGATTGAATTTGACATACATATTTTCTTTTTTTTTCAGTTTCAAAACATCTTGGATTTGAAACAGGTTGCATTATATACATGTTCAATAACAAATAATCTGACAGGTACATGTTCTGTGATAATAAATCAGAAATATAATAATACTGAATATATAATTAAATAATTTCATTTCATATCGGAATATTTATATTAATGTTCCAAACTAAAAGTATTTTTATATATACTCTGATATTTAGCACATACTACTTTGCAAAACATTTTAATCAACATTTCTAAATCTGAATAGTTTACGCAATCACAATGATATTGAAAAAAATGTAATATACCAGATGAATGTCTTCAATCTAATCAAGAGAATTTATCAAACATGTGTTTTAATTCATCCTGCATCCCTGTTTAGTATTAGAATTGATAATAGCTATTTTAAGCTGTCATGCTATATCGAGATATAGGAGATCTATTTTAGAAATGACATTAAAATTAAAACCACCCATCTGAGTTTATTTAAAAGAAGGGAAATTTCAAAAGCTTTGAAAGCAAACGGCATACGGTTTTGAGTAATGTATTTTGTTTGCATTGACAGGTTAACCCACAGCCTGCTTGAATTTGCGCTTTAATTAGTCAGCCTTTTGATTTATTTTGAAACGATGCCCATTTTCCAATTTGACGGCAATTTCCCAGGGCAATTTAAATAAAGGCTCCCCACTTCCAGGTTCTACCCATGTTATGTGTAAATGCAAGTTCAAAAGACGGTTTTAAGTTTGTCACGTGGGGTTTTTGTTTAAAAAACAAAAGTTTATTTTAAAATTTTTAAAAATTTGAAATAATAAAACATTTTTCACCCGAAAACTTTAAACCACTAATTGGTACAAAAAATTTCATGTTTATCTTAGGTCAATATTCTTTTATTTATAATGGCCACTGGATACATATATGGACGACTTATCCCCAATTACTGTGATAACTAAGTTATCAATATTTATAAAAGATGGTGATAAAACAGTAACTACACGAATAATGTTAATCTGAGGTATACCTCCTCAAGTAAAGCTAATGTAACGATCGCACCTCAATGTAAAACAAATATTTACATTACCCCACCCAATTTCTTTTCGATTGAGATTAAGAGAAGTAGGCCCAAAGTCTATTAATGAAGCAAAACGAATTGCAGTAAGGTTAGATGCTCATAAGGAAGCTGATAAAAGCAGGGGTGGTAGGAATCATGTAAGAAATATTGCACCTGAAGTAAATCAAACAGACAGAAAATTAAATGAGATGTCTTATCAAATGAAAAAGTTAACAGCTCAGGTTCATGACAACAACAACCTAAAGCAATTTCATAGGGGTAATGAACCAAACAAAATAGGGCATAGGTTTGATAACAGGGTTGATAGGACCCATAATTATCAAGAACGAGGAAGATCATTTCATAAAGGCCCAGACAAGGTCCAAGCATTTATTAAGCAAAATAACTACTCGGGAAACGGGCGCGGCTCGAGTTTAAGGACCGAAATTCGAAACCCGGCCAGAGGTCCAAATCAGACACAATAAATGCTAATCAAAATTTGACGAAAGATGATGGATTTTTCTTGCCTGCTCACTTATATGATATTAAAGTTACTATGTTAGTTGATACAGGATCTAATGTTACAATTCTCCGTAAAAGTTTGTATGATAAAATTTCGGAGGACAAGAAGCCGGAAATAATACCAATTAACATGATGCTTTAACCACTTGTCACTGGTAAAACGGTTTTCCTTTTTTTGGAAAAAATTAAGTCAATGTTTAAAAATAGGTTAAACAATGTTTCAAAGCAAATATTTTCCCTTGGAAAGATAAAAAAAAGGGATGGTATTTTTGGGTTTTGGATTTCTTTAAAGCAATTAATGAAAGTTTGGGATTTTTGCAAAAAAAACAGTATTTTTAAAATGGGGGAAGATGTCTTTTTCCCTTTCATAGAGAAAAAATGAAAATTAAAGCTACATTTGCCCGAATATTGGAAAGAAGAAAATACAATTATAAAAACCAAGAAACCGAAATAATAGGGGGGTTGGGGGAAATTTCAAATGCAACAAATTCGTAAAATTTGGGGAAAGAACCAAATTTCCCCAAAGGATTCTTTTAAAAAAGAGGGGGTTTTTTTTGGAAAGGGCAAAAGGGCTCTAAATGATATTAAAAAAGTTTGGGAAACATTTCCAAATACGAAATGGTTTAATTTTTAAAATACGGAGCCTTGAAAACAGTTTAGAAAAATACTGTTGGCTGCATTTTATAGAAAGCTGCTGAGGGCAACCAGACTATTGTTTAACGTGAAAAAACAGTAGGTGTCTGCTGAGAGTAATGATACAAAAGATACCAAATTCAATTTAAAAGATGGTCTTAGAGAAGGGGCCGTTGAAAAATTAACAAATGCCGAGGCAAAAAAGGTTAAGACTCTTTGATTAAACATCAAAAAATGGGTGTTCCTCTCGAGATTCTGGGTGATATTGGAGAAAACACATATTGTGAGCCCTACACAATTTTAGAAACAGAAAAATGCTGGAGACCGATAAAACAAGCCCTTATTGGGGTTCCCCTTGCAAAACTTTAGCCGCCAGAAAAAAAAAATTAAAAGGAAATGGCTGAAAAAAGGTTTTTATAGGACCCCTTCCCCAAAAGCCCCTGGAGTATCCTGGGGTTCAGGGTTTTACAAAAACCAAAGGGTTTGCAAAAAATTTTGGCTTTTAAAATTAAATAAATTTTTTACTTTTAAAAGATAGTCAACCCAAATTAAAAAAAGGAAAATTGTGTTGGGATTTTTAAATCGGGGTGCCCTGCCCGGGTTTATACTTTTTGGACTCAAAAATCGGGAAATTTTGGGCAGGTGGGAAAATGTAAAAACACTGAAACCATAAAAAAAGCTTTTCCCTCATCCCCAAGGTGTGGGTTTAGGCATTTTTACAGGAATGCCTTTTTGGTTTATGTAATTCCCCAATCGTCTTTTAAAGAGCCCTAAGGGAAAAGAGTTTTTAGCAGGTCTTATTTGGGAAAAACCCAATTTTTTTTTTAAAATCTTGTGTTTATAATAACTATTCAAAAACTTTTAAAGATCATCTATCTGGGTTTTTGAGGCTATATTCACACGCAGGGAAAAAGGGAAATTTTAAAACTTGGGCCAAAAAATGTATTTTATTTAAAAAACCCAATTTTGAGGTTCCTTGGTCACCTAATCAGTTAAAAAAGGAAATTTGCAACTGTTTCCCCGAAAATTTTAAAGGGTGTGAAAAAACTGGAAAACCCCCAAAGAAAAGAAAACCCCCGTAAAAGGTCCCTATTTTTCTTAGGACGGGTGTTTTTTACTTTTAAAAAAATTTGAAAAATTTGCTTTTCGTAAATTTGCAAAAACCCAAATTGGGCAAAAAATTTGCCCTAAAAAAGGGTTTTGAACGATTTCTTTTGGGTCAGGGGGCTTGGGGAAAACCCATTTAAAAAATCTCAAACTTGGATTGATAAATGCTCCAGTATTGTCATATCCAAAGTCTGATGGTATATATATCTTAGACGCTGATGCAAGTGGGGTTGGTATCGATTCTGTATTGCAGCAGATGCAAGATGGTGAGAAAAAGTTATTTCGAAAGAAAAAAGACGGTATTGTGTGACTAGAAGAGAGCTTCTTGCCGTGATTTGTTCAGTGAGTCATTATTACCATTACTTGTTTGGATGTCATTTTATAATAAGGAGCGACCATGGCGCTTTAAGGTGGTTAACCAATTTTAAACAGCCAGAAGGCCAAGTGGCCAGATGGCTAGATATGTTGTCGATTTATGACTATGAGATAAAACATAGAGCTGGTCGTATTCATTCAAATGCTGATGCGTTGTCCAGACGACCTTGTAGTCATAGTGGATGCACTTACTGTGATAAAGCAGACGTCAGATATACAAAGTAGGTATACGAATTAGGTTTGAATATGAAATATAGGCTAGAAGAGGGGATAAGCACAACATTTAATGTTGAAGTTAATGCTTGTCAGAACTCATTAGAACAAGAGAAAGAACTGCTTAATAGAAGTAGTAGAAAAGGTTCTGTAATCTTGGGTGAATTGATTTGCAATTAGAAGGTGGGCATGACGATGCTTTTCACCAAGCTGTTGATGTGATCCAAGATCAAGAGCAGGTTGTTGGGCTTCAGAAAGTCAGCAAGAGTGTAAACATGCAGGTCATTGAAACTGTTGCTGATGATAGTGAAGTATCAACAGAATGTGAAAGTCATAGGTCTGAGATAGTGAATGAACATCAAAGGAATATTCTGAATGAAACATGTGGTATGGGTGGACATAAAGTCTAAGATCCCCACATGTTGGAATAATACTGATGTTAGTAACACACCAGTTAGAGAAATCCTAATTTCGTTGAATGGCAAATCTATTGCAGATGTCCAAGATAAAGACGAAAATATAAATACTATAAAGATGTGGTTACAAAATAATGAAAAACCTAAATGTCTTATTGGAATCGGTATGATTCATTTAAGATAGAAAATGGAGTTTTATACCATCTTTGGGAAGAAATTGATGGGAAATCTATTAAGTACCTAGTGGTGTTGCCTAGAGTGTTAGTCAATGAGGTGTTATTGGAGCTACACAATAGTCCTATAGGAGGTCACTTAGGGGAACGTAAAACTAAGCTGAAAGTAAAGCAGCGGTTATTTTGGTTTTCGGCATTTTCTAGTTGGGTGGTTCCAATATTCCTACATGAATAATGTTGAATCACCCTTAGGATATGTTGCCTGCTTTTTAAATTTGTCTTTTGACGTCTTATCTGTGATACGCAGGCTTCATATTCTCTGATCCCCTTTCTAAATTCCATTTTATTTAGTTCCGCCCATTGTTTTCTCGTTTAGAGCACACGCTTTTTATTACTTGGGGACCATACGCCGCTTTTCATGGAATGGCACGGAAGTGTCACATTGAAGGTTCCATGATAACCGCCGTATGAACACATCTGCGGATGTTTCTAAATTCAAAATTTTACTATTTCACGTTTAAATGTTGAATTCTGCTTAAGCCGGTGCTAGGGGGCGTGGACGGTAGCTTGCACTTTCCAGTACTGTCCATGAACAGGCTCAATTTAACCGAGCCTGCAACATTTTCAATTTTGCTGTGTTGGGCTTTCTTTAGGGATTCTGTATTTATCTATTTGGATTATCCAAAGATGTGAAAAGTTGGTGCAAAACCTGTGACCTGTGTGCGTCTCAGAAAGGCCCTCCAAGAAAAGCAAAAGCTGCTATGAAACAGTATCTAGTAGGTGCCCCTTTGGAAAAAGTTGGTATAGATATAACTGGACCTCTGCCTAAAAGCAATAAAGGAAATAAGTATATACTTACCATTGTCGACTACTTTACTAAATGGATTGTAGCAATTCCATTGGTAAATCAAGAGGCCCATACCGTAGCCAACAGCTTTGTTGAAAAGTTTGTTTCGGTATTCGGTGTGCCTAAGCAACTTACCGATTATTTCAATGGCATATAATTTTTCTGTCTAAGAAAGTACAGGGTTTACACCAAGTATGATGATGTTTGGACGAGAGATGCAATTACCTATTGATCTAGCATTAGGACAACCTTAAAACATAGAAAGAATGTCTGAAACTGAATATGCATCTCTGCTTACGGATAAACTAAATTAAGTACTTTAGGTTGCGCGAAAACATATTTCATTGGCAAGCGATTCACAAAAACGTGTTTACGACCACAGATTAATGCAAACTGCATTTGATGTGGGTGATTTAGTTTGGTTGTATAACACCCAAGTTAAGACAGGTCTAAGTGTAAAGTTATCAAGACGCTGGACGGGTCCTTTTACTGTTACTAAGAAACTTAATGACGTGGTGTATAGAATACAATTAAATAAGCGCTCTAAACCAAAAGTTGTACATCATGACCGACTGAAACGTTATGAAGGAACTGCTGAGTCTTGGCTGAAAACTAATTAATGTTCAATGTAGAAGTAAATATATATATATATATGCACATGAATAAATAAATAAATAAATAAATAAATAAATAAATAAATAAATAAATAAATAATTTATATTGAATTTTTTTTCAGTGGCTCTGTGTAATTTGTCAAAATGTTGTCTTTGACAAGTACCATGTGGCAAGCCGCCATGTGATGGAGAAGCACAGCCACTTCATGTTCCAGTGCAATAAATGTAGAAAGGTTTTCACTCGGCGTTGTTACAACCATAACAGCTGTAGAAATTTACAGTCAAAAGATTTTGACTTGATGGCACCTGATGGTTCCCGAGACAGGGCCGCTGAACTTTTGTTTGAATGGAAAAAGAACAAGTTACCAAATCTTGTCAAAAGTGTAGAGGTAGGGTACCTCAGAAATATAAGACTCCTAAAAGAGGAATATGGTCCAACCTCTGTGGGCTTAGACAGTCAAAGTGTAAATACTGACAAGTCAGAAGAGTACGACGATCTCTTTAACTTAGTTGAGAAGCCCATTTCACCAATTTCAAGCCCAGTTAGAAAGGTAGTTATCAACAAACAGAAAGATTTTGAAGATATAAGTGATGACGAATTAGATTTTGAAGATGAGGTGGAAGAGAAAGATGGTTCAAATAATAATAGAAAGGGTAATACTGGTATATCATTATCAGAAAGTTCCTCTGAATCTTCCTCATCGTCGACATCATCGTCAAATACACATAGCAGTATAAAAATAAAGAAAAGAAAACGCACTTGGGACAAATTTAAAGAAAATAAAAACCTTTCTGACAGTGATAGCGATGAGTCAATAAAAGTGCCAAAAAGAAAACAAAAACTAAGTGTTTCTAAAGAAGGAAATAAAATCAATGATGAGGACTTACATTTGAAAGAGAAAAATGAGTTTGTTAAAGAGTGTGAAAGAAAAAGACTGAACAAAGATGACAGTAAACAAGAAAGAATGGAAAAATTGAAAACTGAAATGAGAAACATAGATGAGGAAATAGAGAAAATGAAAGAGAAGAATGAAAAATTAGAGCAGAAACTTAAAGGAGAGAAGGTTAATCAAAATAGTTGTTCCTCGAAAAGTAAATCAGCCAATAAAGGTGAAAGATATGTGAAAACAAATAAGAAGGAAGGAGAGGATCACAGAATAAAGGTAGAAAGTGTAAATAAACAAACTGATAATAGACAGAGAAAAGTGAATGAAAGAGAGGTGAAAGAAGAACTGTCTGATAAAGATAAATGTTCTAAAAGCCATGAAAATAATATTAAGAAAAAGCAAGTGAAAACCAGCATTGAAGAAAAACAAGTTGAAAATAACAGTAGAGATAAAATGAATGTTGTAAAGAGTGTCGGCAATAACAAACAGATAGTAGAGAGAAAAATTGTTGAAGGAAGTATCAAACAGAAGGATGTAGTTATAAGTGTTCCAGAGAGAAGAAGTGAATCAGGACAGAAGAAACAAGTTGAAGAGCAAAAACGGAAAAGTGATATATCAGTAAAGAAAGTTCTGTTAGAAGAAAGTATAAAGAACCAAACTAAAAAGGAACAACCCGTTAACCAAAACCATCTAACAACAAAGGTTGAAATGGTACCAAAACCTAAATCTGAAACAAATAAGTTTGAGAATAGCACGCCGCAAAGTGAAATTAAGGTAGAAAATGAGATCAATAATGAACAAAAACCTGAAACTAATACTGACTTAAAAAAGGAGAATGATTTAAGATACTTTAAGGATCGTTTTGTTGACATCCCTCTTTTAGAAGAAGCGCAGAAAGAACGCATTATATTAAAAATTGGTGGCCAGAAATTAAAAACATCTAGGCTCACTTTAACAAAGTTTCCAGAAGGTTTGTTGGCACAAATTGTCGGACCAAAAGGAATGACTCCTAAATATGGAAACGTTTACTTCATACACAGAGATCCATCACATTTCAGGTTTTTTTTGAATTTCTTGCGGAACGGATGTGTAGATTTAAGAACACTACCGCATGATCTGCTTTATTTATATGAGCTGTATTACGAAGCCAATTTTTTACCAACTGCCAGCTTTGGAGACGGCATTCATTAGTAAGATTGACCAAGTGAGTGTGGTAGGAGCCAATATTGTTCCTCTTACAGGGTTTACTGCTCAGAAACTAAAGTGAGTATTATGAAGTGAATAAAAAAGTGAAATTAAATATTTTTGAAAAGGCTGAGTGTATAGTAGGAAAGTTACATTTGTTAAAGGGTTACTGTGCTCAAGATGTGTTTGTTGTTTTTGTGATTTTTTTAAGCACATAAACATGTATGATAGTAACTGACAATAAATCAAACGTTTTCAAGTATAAAGTCTTTAAAAGATAAACATTTGTCGCGAAACATAAATTCTGTCATAGTAAATAACTATTGTTGTAAATATTTTCGTTATTACTATTAGTTGTTTATTAAGATATATAGTGTATAGTTTAATGTATAAGTGAATTAACTTAAGTACTTTAAGCTTGGTTCACCTTTAAAAGTTTTAACTGAACACATGAATTTTTTTTTAATTGTATTGTTGTTAACTTTAACTTTGAGAGAGAAAATGATTGTGACTGTAATGCTCACATGTTAAGTATTTTTGAGGAAATTATTCATCTTGAAAAATAACTTCACTGTTCCTAATATCTAGTTCATATAGTTTAAAATATTGTAAAATTTAATATATTTCTTTTCTATTCTTTATGACAATTTTAATTACAGTTAAGAAAGTTAAATTGAATGGCTTAAGTATCTTACTTGAAGTTTGTCTTCAGGTCTTACTTGATGACAAGTGAAGTCTTTAAGCTAATATTTTGAATTTGGTAAAATGAAATTTTATTATTTTACTTTTCTTCTAAGGAAATTTAAAACTAATATAATGTATATAAACCAAAACTTAGATAGTGTGGGGGGGGGGCAATGTAACGATAGCACCTCAATGTAAAACAAATATTTACATTACCCCACCCACTTTCTTTTCCTTAGAAATATTGATATGTATTTTAAATGTACAATGTATAATATTGTAATACTACAATACTGTTCATGATTTCAAGATGTACATATTTGTAATATGTGTTGACAGTTCATGTTGTTTTCAGGAAAAAAAATACTATGCACCCTAATCAACGCTTTAAAAGTGACGTATTTTTACGCTTGAATTCGCCGCTATTTATTTCAGCAGATAATCGTGTCTTATTCATATATTCTTAAATGGTATTAAAAATTATTGATAAATATCAATAATATAACTGTTATTTTGACAAAGTGTACCTTTAAAATCATTAAAAGTGCTTTTATAAGTTCAAAATCCAGAAAAGAATTGTGATTTTTGAGTTACTTCCTGGTTTATGTCCGCCATTACATTTCCTACTACGTCATCGCTGAAGACGTCACATCTGACGAAATTTTCATATAAATACAGCGGCATTGTTATTTTTTTCGGAATACCATTGACGAGGGTATTCCGTGTGTCGCTCACCAACGAGAAAATAAATTCTATTGGTAAAATAACTATGGGCACAGAAGAGGTAAAGTTCCCTAAATCAACCAAGTAAATAAAAATGTGGTAATTCCTAAGTGTCTCCATCTCCAGTGTTTCAAAGTGTTTAAGTCTTGTGTTTACCAATATAACCATTCTTAAGTGTAAAGTTCGTTAAATTTACCTTGTCAGTTGGTGAAAATTATAAACCATTGAACCAACGTGTATTTTTCATTATATTTATATATATATTTTTTATCTCTATCTTGCGTATATTTCAAGTGCTAATTTATTAATGTGTACAATTGGTCAAAGATGTTGATAAACTGTGACGAGGATTGTCGAAGTTGCTAACCTTTACCAACTGGTAAAATTCACCAACTGGTAAAAGCTACAAAAGGCGTAGTCTAACTTAAATTGTTACTCGTTTCTTTGTGGTATGAAACCACTTAATCGGTGAATATAATATTTAAGAGAATTTGTTGCTCGGTGATAACATATTAAAGTGTAAACTTCCTTAGAAGACTCCTACATTAAAAATTGAAACAAATATCTTAGGAACAATTTGACATTTGTGTTCGAAAAGAATTCGTTCTATGTATTCAGGTAAATTAAAATAATTAGGGTGCACAATATTACTATTTGTCGTAAATACAAATAAACATTTTAATAACTATATGATGTAATATTATTAGCTGTTCGTTATAACTGTAAAATTCCTTTAATAAAGTTAATCGTTAAACTTTTTATTATCCCCCGCCGATGGAATCAGGAGGGGGATGTAGTTTTGGCGTTGTCCGTCCGTCCATCCGTCCGTCCGAATTTTGTTTCCGGAGTAGTTCTCTGCAACTACTGGCTGGAATTCAACGAAACTTTATAGGAATCATCAATATTAAGAGGAGATGTGCATATTCGTCGGCTTGTTCCGGTCAGACACTTTAACTCAGAGTTATGGCCCTTGATTAGTTATGTAGTATGCATATAGAGTAAAAATCGTTTCCGGAGTAGTTCTCTGCAACTACTGGCTGGAATTCAACGAAACTTTATGGGAATCATCAATATCAAGAGGAGATGCGCATATCGTCGGCTTGTTTTGGTCAGACACTTTAACTCAGAGTTATGGCCCTTAATTAGTTATGTAGTATGCATATAGAGTAAACATCGTTTCCGTACTACTTCTCTGCAACTACTGGCTGGAATTCAACGAAACTTTATTGGAATCATCAATACCAAGAGGAGATGCGCATATCGTCGACTTGTTCTGGTCAGATACTTTAACTCAGAGTTATGGCCCTTGATTAGTTATGCAGTATGCATATGGAGTAAAAATGGTTTCCGCGCTACTTCTCTGCAACTACTGGCTGGAATTCAACGAAACTTTATGGGAATCATCAATACCAAGAGGCCATGCGCATATCGTCGTCTTGTTCCGGTCAGATACTTTAACTCAGAGTTATGGCCCTTGATTAGTTATGCAGTATGCATATGGAGTAAAAATCGTTTCCGCGCTACTTCTCTGCAACTACAGGCTGGAATTCAACGAAACTTTATGGGAACCTTCAATACCAAGAGGAGATGCGCATATCGTCGGCTTGTTTGGGTCAGACACTTTAACTCAGAGTTATGGCCCTTGATTAGTTATGCAATATGCATATGGAGTAAAAATCGTTTCCGTACTACTTCTCTGCAACTACTGGCTGGAATTCAACGAAACTTTATGGGAACTTTCAATACCAGGAGGAGATGCGCATATCGTCGGCTTGTTCGGGTCAGACACTTTAACTCAGAGTTATGGCCCTTGATTAGTTATGCAGTATGCATATGGAGTAAAAATCGTTTCCGCGCTGACTCCTCTGCAACTACTGGCTGGAATTCAACGAAACTTTATGGGAACCTTCAATACCAAGAGGAGATGCCCATATCGTCGGCTTGTTCCGGTCAGACACTTTAACTCAGAGTTATGGCCCTTGATAAGTTATGCAGTATCCATATAGAAAAATATTTGTTTCCTCGCTACTTCTCTGCTACAACTGGCTGGAATTCAATGAAACTTTATGGGATACTAAGAGGAGATGTGCATATAGTCGCCTTGTTCCAGTCAGATACTTATAACTCAGATTTATGGCCCTTGATTAGGTATGTAGTATGCATACATCTCATTGGCATTTCCAGGTTTTACTATTTAACACAAAGTTATGGCTCTGTTATTATCAAGTTCAAAGAATATTACTGTTTATGCCATGATTAATATATAAATAAAGCCTTATGTCTTCAGTTGTTGTGTCAATAATAACCAGTACTCGGCGGGGGATATACATTCAACGAATTTGCTTGTTGCCTCCGTTTTTCCTTGCCAGACAGGTAGTAAATATCAATTTACCAAAAAGCCGGGCCCAGGCGAACTCATGTAGTTTGCCCCCATGTGTGCTTTGTAACTCTTATAAATTATCGCTACCTAAACGGGGAGTAACGCTACACTTGAAAGTCAAAATATGAACTTATAATAGTATCAGTGTGACGTACATATATGTAAAACAACCAAAGACTAAACACAAAACACATTTTGTGCGTTTGTTGATAAAGAAAATGAATAATTATAATATTATACAAACTTATAAACCACGACATTAATAATATATTAGTGCTGCAATTCATAGGGTAAAATGACACCGAAGTGGTCTATGTCAGCCAACAGCAAGTTTTATATACCAAATTGTTTGTCTTTTGTTTTGTTTGTTTGGATTTTTACGGCACGTCAACACATAACTGGCCATATCGTGCCGAATGCTATAATAGGCTTAAAATATTATGTAAAACATTGTAAATGACAATAGAAATGAGCCAATTAGATCCTAGAATACAAGTTTATCTCTTTTAAATAATCAATTATGTTTTTTGATGGAATTGTATTAAAAAGTTCTTTGAGTGAATTTACAGAATAAAATCTATTACGGGCCTGTGAAAAATCATGACATTCAAGAAGAAAATGCTTGACAGTAAAATTTTCATTACAACCTACACAGAAAGGGGCATTGTCATTTGTTAGGAGATAAGAGTGGGTAATTTTAGTGTGTCCAATTCGGCATCGAAGAAGAACTGTTTGATCACGGCGGTTTGACAGAGATAGAGATGGTGACATATCAAGAGATGGGTTTATATCGTGAAGTTTATTAAAAACGGCATTGTCCCAATTTGCTTTCCATTCAGATGATACGAGTTTATTTATAGCCGGTCTAAAAATCACAAGCAGGTAACAATAAGTCAGTTTTTTTGAAAAATTTATTGATTGTTTAGCTAAAGCATCTACTTTTTTCATTTCCTCGTATTCCTACATGGCTTGGAATTCAATATAATTCAACATATTTTGTTTTTAGTATATCCTGAAATCTTAAAGAAGTTTCTTTACCATGATATTGTCAGATTTTTTTATTTTTAATGGATATTAAAACAGAAAGCGAGTCAGAAAATATCACAAATTTATCGTGGGTATGCTGTGCTATGTATGACAATGCTAAATCGATAGCTTTTGCTTCAGCAGTAAAAATTGATGCATTATCTGGTAACCTCATACTAGATGTAAAATTATTTTTCAAACACAGCCGCACCTACTTTGCAACCTTCTTTTTGAACCGTCCGTATAAATATGTATAAAATCTTCATGTTCTTCCTTAATTGCTAGAAACTTCTTCTTTGAAATATTCAGGTGAATTTGATGCCTTTTTTATATTTGAAAGGTTAATATTTATTTCCGGGGAATTATAAGTCCAAGGTGGAACATCCTCATCGTCATTTTTAAGGATACTGTCTGGATTAATTTTAAGTTTATCTAAAATCATCTTTTAGACGAAGGCCTAATGGTTTAATTTCCTTTGGTTTGTTAACAAATTTTTCAGTATAACTTGGTTTGAAAATAATATTTTTAGCTGGATTTTTCCTATTAGATGAAATTCTAGTTGCATATTGAAGTGATAGCTTTTTTACGACGAAGATAAAGCGATGGTTCCCCAGCTTCCGCATATAGACTTTCTACAGGTGAAGTGCGAAAAGCACCTAAAGCTAAACGTAAACCCTGGTGATGTATGGTATCTAGCATTTGAAGATATGATTTTCTTGCAGACCCATATACTACAGAACCATAATCTAATTTTTGATCGGATAAGACTTCTGTATATTTTCAGTAATGTGGAAGAATTTGATCCCCAAATTTGTACTTGATAAAACCTTAAGTAAATTTAAAGCTTTTAGGCATTTAGTTTTCAAATGTTTAATATGTGGTATAAAAGAAAGTTTTTTATCAAATATAATTCCTAGAAACTTAGCTTCATCAACTACTGGAATTTTAGAACCAGATATGTAAAGTTCAGGGTCATTATGTTGTTTTCGCAATCGGCAGAAATGAACACAATTTGGGTTTTTTAAATTTTAAAAAATTTTAAACCCCCTATTTCCCCCTTTTTGAATTTTTTTCAAATTTTGTTGAAGTTGCCTTCAATTGTTCTCAAAACTTTTTTGATCGATAGCAGATAAGAAAAACGTCTACATTAGAGAAAAATTTTTCCGGGTAAGAGCGAGCAAAAGGAGTTTTTTTTAAGGCCAAAAAAGGAAAGAAAGTAGCTTCCTTGAGGAACAAACCTTTTTCTTGTTTGGGGGCTTTTAAAAAAGTTTAACGGGGAAGACAAAGGGCCCAAATTTTAAAAAATCCCAGAATGAAAAGGAAGTCTGGGCCAATTTAAATCCAAACATTCTTTAAAATCTTTAAAGGGTACCCTATTTTTAAGGGAGTGTCGTAAGCCTTTCCCAAGATCAAAAAAAAAAATTGATACAGGTGTTTTTTATTTTCAAAAGGGTTCTTTTAATTTAAAATCTCAATTTGTAAAAAATGAAACGTTTATATTCGCTGTTTACCCAAAACCTGACGAAAATTAGTGATAATTTTCCCTTATTTTTAATACCAAACTAAAACCCATTATTTATCAAATTTTCTCGAATGTTTTTCAGAGGCAACTTGGGGAAGTGAAATTTGGGCGATAATTTTTAAAGGGGCAGTTGAATCTTTTCCGGTTTAGGGTAGGAAAAAATCAAAGGGATTCTTCCAAGTGTTGGAAAAATTTAAAACCCGAAAAACCCAAAATTTTTTTTAAAAAGTTTAAGAAGCAAGGCTAAGGAAATTTGGGGCGGTAAATGTTTTAAAAAAACTGTAGGAAATTTTTGGGCCGGGCCTGGGAAACAACTTTTTTCATTTTTAATTTAATAAATTAAGTATCAAAAAGAGAAAAGGGAAATTTTAGTCTTCCCTGTTTTTTGAAGTAAAATTAATAAAACCCCTTTCCCCAGCTTTACATTTTTTTTAAATGTTTTTTGAATAATTGGGTCGAAAAAGAGTTCTTTTTCAAAAGTTTTTTTGCCAAAGGGGTTTCTTCCAAAATCTGGGTTTTTGTTTTGGCAAAATTGGGGCCCTCACCAAATTTTTTAAATGAACAGTTTGGGCCTTTTTATAAATTACCACTTAATTTTTTGTACTTTCATCCCAGACTTTTCCCAAAAAAGGAGAATTTTAATTTAAAAATTTGAAAAAATAAGATTGCCCTGATTGGTGTTTTTAAATTTACGCACTGATTTCCCGCTTTGGCCCCAAAAAATTCAAAAATTTTTTAAAGGTTTTTTGTTTTAGGGCCCATGTTCAAACTTTTTTGAGTTTAAGGTTTCCGTTTCAAAACGGGTTTTTTTACAAATTTATCGTTAAAAACCCCCGGTTTTTTTTTTTTGTTAAATTTTTTTTATTAAATTTTTTTTAAAGGAATAACTTTGAACAAAAGTAAATGTAATGCTAAGAAAGAAAGTTTCAGCTTATATCATTCAGAGGTGGGGAAATCAAATTCATTTTTTTGTTAGATCAAATAGAACGAGAGCCAGTTAATGTTTCCCAATCTTGCTTTCTTAAAATTTAAAAATATTTTGACGTCCTTTCCATCTGGTATAAGAGTCATCCCTTTGATGTAAGTAACAATGGATAATGATCAACACTGCCGTACTGGTCATTCTAAAACTTTCAATGTCGTAGTCCAAGTATAATAGCAGAGTGGACAATCGAGAGGTCGATGCAAGAAAACGTTACCTGTAGCTGCGATGTAAAAAATGTAGGTGACCGATTGTTTTAATAAACAAAGCTGAAAAGTTATCTATCAATTTTTTCAGTTATATTACCCTTATTAATTTGTAGATGTACGGCCCCACATAGGATTGTGAGCATTTTAAAGTCGCCTAACACAAAAGGAAAGGTGATGGTAATTGCCGAACAATACTTTCAAGTTTCATCACTTGTTACCGTTAAATTTGGGAGGAAGGTAATAAAGAACAAATTGTTAGTGGTCGATGTAAAGGTTCACCTGACGCACAGCTAAAAGCTTGTAATCTTGTGTTTAGTTTTTTAATTCTTTTTTGGAGGAATGCAATTTGGCGATAGCCAATGCATTGTACCACCTGATGTTTTGGCGTTACTAAGTGCATATATAATTATAAAGTGTATAATCTTTTTATAGAGATATTATCTTTAGGAGATAACATAGGTCTCCTGAAAGACATAATAACATTTTTTGGAGAGAATTTTTGATAATAGTAAAAGTAGATCATTTATAATTTGACTTAAGACCTCGGCAATTCCATTGTAGGATTTTAGAATGACTTTCTATTATCCATTTTAAAGAATATTTATATCATTTAGGAAACTTATTGGGACCTTCTGCTATTCGGGGAGTTGGAGGAGGGGAGAGGTATTAGAATCCCTCATCCTCCATCAATTGGGTGGTCGTGAAGTTGGAATCGAACCGATTTTTCTGTGTTGATCGGGGTTCCCGCATTGCTTTTTTCAAAACCGATCTGTGATGACAAGTTCGCTCTTTTGGCGATTGTTTTTGAATAACTTTCTCAGAAGATGCTATTTGAATGTTTGCGGTTTGCTTCTTTGGGAGAAGGACTTTAATGGTGACTGAGTCTGCCACAGAGGTAAGACTCGCTTACTTTGTGAAGCTGTATGCTTTGTAGGTAATTGGTAACTTAATTGGGGGGCATTGACATAAGAGTTGACCTGTACTGCAGAGTCAACCCATCTTAACAGACTTTTTAACTGCAGCTGAATACGACAGTTTTTTGGTCCTTGTGATTCAAAAAGCTTTCGTGCATCTTTAAAGGGGAAAAATTTTTTCCCTAAAACTTCTGACAAGAATTTTTTTTCCTTTTCCCCCAAGGGGGATGACCGGGGGGGTGGCGTAATGCAAACCTTTCCCCAATTTCACAAATTTAAAAAGGAAAAGTTACAAGTCTCATTTTTGTAGGGTTGAATTTTTTCTGGGGCAAATAGTCTGCCCAAAAAGCAATTTTTATTAAAAGGGGGCCAAATTTTAAGGGATTTTTAAAAATTGCATTGGGGTTTTGGGGAAAGTAAAAACCCCAAAAGCGAACTTTAAAGGGGGCCTAAATCGGGATCGATGAAAGGGGAAAATGGGGGTGGGAAAAGTTTAGAAAAAAAAAGGGTATTTGTTTGGATCGTTTTCCTCTCTTGTAGACTGAAAGCCTTTTACATTTGACACCTGGGTGTGATTTTAATCTTTAGCAATATCTGCTTCTAGCATTCCCAGCAAGGCAGAAACATCTGATGACGCCCCCCTTGCTGGAGTTTTAGAGACTGGTAGGTGGTGTGGCAGTTGTGTCAATGTTAAAAAAGCTGGTAACATTTTCAGAATAATGTCTGATTTGTTGTTTCCGCTCTACCTCTATCAAGAGTCCTCCATTGCGGAGTTTCCTTGACAGATTTAGGTGTTCCAATTAAAGCCGAAAGTTGTTTTTCTATAATGAAGGGGCTAAGTTTCAGTAAGTGCATTTGGAGCCGTTTGATTTGATTATTTAGAAAACGGGGAAAAAACTTCCATTCAAAATGAAATGTTACCACTTGAATCATCTTGCGATTTTCGTTTTTTTGTTTGTATATCCATGATTAAAGATATTAAAATTCGTCTCCCGGGTTCCCCAGCCACCTCGGACTCCAACAATGGGGAATTGTGCGATGGGGACGGATATCCAGTCTCCGCACATCAAGGGGTACCAGAGAAAATAAAACTCGCAAAAAAATTGGGAATTTTAAAAAACCTACCCAAAATTAAACCCATTAGCCACCGCCTCTTGGATTGTTTAAAACTGGGATTTTAAAAATGCAATATGAAATATTTTTTTTAAATAACGGCACCCATCTGGCAGTTTTAGTAGGAAATTAAAAATCTAGAAAACACAAATAGGAAAAAAATTTTAAAATCAGAATTTTTTTTTTTTAAATAATTTGTGTTGCATTAAAAATTTTTATTAATTCGGGACCGTGTAAGTTAAATGAAATTTTTAAAAGTATTTAAAAAAATATATACCCCAAGGGAAAAGGATGACGCCCGATTGCCCAAACCCGGGGCCCCTTTGGGTCACCCGTCTCCCAAAAGCAGGGGCCCAAAACCCAGGGGTGTTAGGGGGTTAAATTGAGATCCCTGGGTATCCTTTCAACAAAACCGGGCCCCTCTTTTTCTGGGTTACGGGACGTTTGCCCACGGAAAAACAGGCAGTCTGGGTGTTGGCCCAAAATGTCCGTATACAGGCGCACGGGAAAGGGGCACCCCCATAACGGACAAATTTTCCTCCTCCCCAAACGTAGTTTTTAACCCAAAAGAGGGGGGAAATTGTTTTTTCTATGCCCTGTGTTTCCCGGGAAATAAATATTTTTTTTGGGGTTAAATTTCCCGATGCGTACCCTTAAAAACCCCAAAGATGGGGGTAAAAGATGGCCGCCAAACCCCTAAATTTTCCCTAAAAAAAAAAATTAAAAATATTTGTCATTTTTTTGTTTCCGTTTTTTGTATTTAAGTGAAATTTTTGAAGGGGGAAAAATATCTTTTTAAAGCTTTTAAATACGAAGAGATTTAATTTTTTTGTGAAAACACGGGATTGCTTTTTGTTTTTTTAATACGTAAATAAGCAAAATAATGCTAAACATATGGGGGTTTTTGCTTTTGATATATTCTTGTTTTAAAGCTTAAACAGTGAAATTATCTATTCACTTAATTTTTGTTATTCCACTATTGTAATGTATTCATGAGAGTAATGCATTCATTATCATATCTTAAGAAATCTTTTCTTTGTAATTATGCAGTAAGCCCATAATTAAAATGAAAGGCCCGGTTGGTACATTTAAATAGTATTTTTTCAAATGCAAAGGTTGTTCTTGTACTTATTTGTTTCTATCAATTATTTCCCCCCAAATTTTGTGTGTTTCTGTCAAATTATAGCTTCATTTTAGTGCAGTCCATGTAACTGGTTAAACAATAATAAAACCAGGAATATGAATAATTTTTGGCTTTCTGGTTTTTTTAATAAATTATTGTTAAATTTAAATGATAAACAAAAATCGAAAAGGGAAAAGGGGCGAAAACCCCCACCACTATGAAAAAAAATCTAGAAAAAAACTCAAACCCCCTCGATTATACTGATTAAAAGGGAAATGACAATTTTTAAACGAAATGTTAATAAACAAAAGGGTTTAAATTTTCAAAGTGTAAATTGCTATTTAAGGTTTTCCTGTCAAAATTCAAAAAATCTGTTAAAAAAATTGTTTTTCCCCAATTCAATAAGCAGGGATTTTTTTTGTAATTTTCACCAAAAAGGAAATTTAAAAAAGTACAATGAAATGCAAAACAACCTCTGTTCTTTTTATTTATATTTTACAACACCCTTTTTTATGTTAAATGAAATGTAATTTTTTTTTTTAAATTTCTTAAAAGTGACAACATTCAGTCATTTAAAAAGTTTGATATTTTTTATCTACATATATCATTAAACTTCTGTTGACACTTCGGGTTTCATTGAAACATGCATAGTAGTCGGATTAAAACATAATGTTTATTATGATTTGAAAATCTGTTTCAGCTTGGCATTATAATTCTGTTTGGTGTTATTTAAATTCCTTCTATTTGACGTTTTTTTTCGAGTTGTGTGATTCTATTATTTCTTTTTAAATAGTGTATAATAACCCTTTATTTAAATAGTTTATAATAAACCTTTTGGCATATGTTACCTGATTTTAAAGATTATATTTTGACCCTTTGATACCGTTTTAAAAAAAAGTTTCGCCCTTTGTTCTCTATTTTTTTGTGGACAATATGTTGTATGTCGTGAAATTGCACGAACATTTTACATTGAAGATACCATGATCAGGTTCGTATGAATACATCTATGGACGTGTCTTCACTTCCTTTAAGTGTACCAGTTTATGTAAATTTTGAGAATTCTGCATAAGCCGGTGCAGGGGTGTTGGATGGTAACTTGCAAATTACCACTACTGGTATTGTTTCCTTTAATGACGACATAGTGTAAAAAAAATAAATCCCCGCCAAGTTAAAAATTCTAACAATTGTTTATAGTTACATTAGACGAAATAAATAAAATTAACATACATGGTCGTGTAAATATGTACAATTAAGGTACAGCCATAACCACAGACCATAACCAAAAGTACATGTACTCGGTGCCTTAAAGGAAGGCAGAGCAACAAGAACATCACTTACCAAGACAGAAGACGAAATTAAAACAATTAAGAACGCACAAAACGTCAAAAATGAAAATGTTGCAGGCTCGGTAAGATTGAGCCTGTTCATTGAGCGGCACTGTCAAGTGCCAAATACAGTACATACCCCCCTAGCACCGAAAAAAGCAGAATTCAACTTTTAATCAGGGTTATGGTGAATTTTGGTTTTAAAAAACCCAAACCACAAGCCCGGCGTTTATAATGCGTTATCTAGAACCTTAATGGGGACACGTTAGTGTCTTTCCATAAAAAGCGGGGTTGGTCCCCAAGTAAAAGAATGTGTGTGCCCCCTAACAAAAAAAACAATGAGGGGAAAACAAAAATTAAAAGGGAAATTTTGAAAGGGGATCAAGGTTATGAAGCATGAAATGCCACAAATAACCCTGTCATCCCCACTTTAAATCAGGCCGCTTATCCCAAAGACGTAAAAGATTTTTTTTAAGGGTAAAATTAAATTTTAAAAATTAAAATCTAAATACGACGCCCTGAAATATTTATTTATTTATGATAGGGGATACCTTTGTTAAAAAAGTTTGCCAGTAAAAAATTTAAATTTGGCGTTCATTAGAATTCATCCACCACGACAAGTAGGCCCCAGGCAAATCTAATTAAACTTAGAAATATATATACCCAATATAGAAATGGTTGCATGAAGTACATGTGAACAGTTAACAACGTTATTTTTAATAAAAATATATATCATACATTTAGTTACTATATTTTAAATTTGAAAATATTAAGAGTTTGTTTCATTCATTTTAGCGTTCCCTTTTTGGATATGATTTAAGATTTCACTTGAAATCAAATTTTTGATTATTTCATGTTTAAGGATAATCATCTAGGTAGCGGGTAAGTGCTATTTAAATGCAACGTATAGCTTTCCGGTTGTGAAAATCAGTTAAAGAGACTTAACATAAAATCCCTCTAGTAACAAATATAAAAGTAAATATTAAAGTTAAACCTAACCCTGTCATTGGCATTATGAAATTTTAAAAATTCAGAAAAAAAGAAGATCCTTTGAGAAGCAATTAAAAATGAGCAAAAGTTGTATAATTCAAACTCAAGTTTATGGGGGTTGGGTTTTCATGAGAGACCATATCTCATGTCTCTTAAGGTACAGACCATATCTCATGTCTCTTAGTAACCGACTAAGTAGTATCCAATCCTCAACCTATAAAAGTTTTTTGCAATCAATGATCCCCGAAGGACCAAGTCGTCCGGTTAGCTCAATAGGGCTAGAGCGTTGGACTGTGATTCGGGCAACCCGATGTTTGATTCCCGACGGGGCATGTCACTTTCGTTGTGATTAATCATGAAATAAATTTCTACGGTTATTCGCAACTGTACCACTGCTCTGCTTATGTAAGGAAGTTTCAAGTTTACTTGCGAAAGTAAGGGCAACTAGTACTGGGAGGACTGCTTGACAGCCTGTCACAGGAACGATTGGTGGCTGAACTGTGGTCTGGTAAATTCATATTGGTTACTGCCGTGATCCGGATGAAAACTACCGACAACAAACAACCACCATCCCGAAGCGGACCTAATTGATATAAAATAGATAAATACAGAATCCCTGAAAGAACGCCCCAACACCGACAAAATTGAAAATGCTTGCAGGCTCGGGTTTTTGATTGCAGCCTGCGTTCAATGGACGGTACTGGAAAGTTGCATGTTACTCTACGCCCCCTAGCACATAGTAATTACTATCAAAGTACCCGCCAGGGGAAAAAAATAGCCCTTTTTTTCGTCCCAATTGAAAGCCTCTTTCTTAATTCCTCGCATGAAGTTATAACCAACCAAACTTGAAAACAAAATGCTTTAAAATCATACACAGGAGCCTGTCAACCTGGAACAAGGGGCCGTTTGCATTTCGACTATTCTCAGCTGCTTGATAGTAAAAAAAAATGGGACATAATATTGTAAAAGAGCTTGATATATAGTGACCTCCTGTTGAGATTATAATGGTGAAACAAGTGTGTGCAAGGTCTCGCAAAGCGATATATATCGATGGAATTTTTGAAAATTATCTGAGGTGATAACGTAAAATTCCCAAAGTTGAGAAAAGGGGAATAACTCTGTCAAAATGCTTGATAGACCTCCAGTGTTAAAGTGGGGAGCATTGTGGTAAACAAGTGTGCAAGTTTTCAAAGACATATGTCAATGGACTTTTGAGATGGTACGCAAACTTTAACGCCGACGCTCGGTCGACTAGGATAGTTGTCCTTAATCGTCGAATAGTTGAGCTAAAAAGAAACTGCCCTCATAATATATATTTTCAATTCACTCAATAAAATATTTATTTATATTTATATAATATTTTTATTCATAATTCAGATAACAGTCTAGCAGAAAAGTATCCTTACTGTACAACTGAATAACCTACCCCATTTTAAATATTCTAGACTAGCAAAAATTTCATTATACATTTTAAAGTATATATTAATAATCCGTCATCAATAATGAAAAAACTTAAAATATGGTTCAATTGTAGATTATCATATGCTAAGCCCAATGCCTTAAAATAAGAGCTGCATGTCAGACAGCACGCTCGAATATTTAAAATCAACAGCCTGCATAATAAAGAAATTCTCTTATTCATAACGTAGTATTAAACTCTTTGAAATAAAAACATGTCAGAGGGAAGTAAAACCTCAATAATGATCTCAAAGATGTGTTTAGCTTTAAAGTGCATCCTCAATGGTTGTGGAGATAATCTTGTCCGAGAAATTCTTTAAATTTTAATAAAAGATATTATTATTTTCCTAATAAATGCTTAGCTTATAAGTCTTGAACAGTGACCTACAACTTCAAGTATAATCAAAATCACATTTGAAGACTTACAATGAATGTTTATGGCTAAGGAGAAACAAACTTGCAAACAAATCCTTAAAAAAGGCTAGCACAAGGTCAACGCAAATACCGAATTGCAGGTCAGTAAATTAGTTCCTTATTGTGTGCATGAAGCAAATAAAAGAGATATTTCAACATTTAGACACACATGCAGGGCATTTTCTATGAAAGGTAAGATGTCTCATCACTAACCAATTAAATAAAATTGTTAACGTTTTTTAATATCACGATTACAATATAAAAACAAAAAAGTATTTAATTTAAAGTTGACTCCCCGTTCATAATACCCCACCCACTTTGTATATGAATTTAGATCAATAAAACACATTTATGGCATAATTTCGCTTATTCTGACTTATTCTAAATATGCGTAGATATAGTTTTTTAAATCTGTACTAAACGAAATCATGAATGTTATTCAGTTTAAACAGGAAATAAAACTAATAAGTTACACATATTCAGAAAAGGACACCCAGTCTGCAACATATTTTTTTTCTTTCGTAAAAATTAGGCGATGAAAACTAGAAAAAAAATCAATATAAAGTCAAAATTTATAGCATGAGTAAGTTGAAAATAAGAAATTTTATTGCAAAAAAATTTCAATTGATTTTACAAAACTGAAAAAGGAAATAAGCCAACGTAAATAAACTAGAATATTTAGGGATTTGGCGGCCATCTTTGACGCCATCTTGGATATCTTAGCTTCGCATCGTGATTGGGCCAAATGAATATCCATTCCAGAAACTACAGATCCAGACGAACATTTTGGTATATGAAACTTGCTGTTGGCTGACATAGACCACTTACTCCTCTAAATAGGCTAGTAAAATGGGCTCATTTGCAGCACTATATATTGTAAATGTTTCGTAGACATTTTTATGTCTTGCACGAATTTGCTTTTCGGCGTTTTATGTACTTTAGAAAAAAGAACCGTATTTTGTATGTCATTTAGACCTTAAGGCAAGAAACTGAAATTACTTTTGTCGATATTTGTTTACATAATGCAGCTTTCTCAAACTCCAGGTATAACTTACTTGTCATCTTTCTTAATATATGTATGCTTAAAGGAGTCTTCCGAGCATTCTATAATAAAAGTAATGATACAACGATGCTTTATATTTGTTTTGGTTTCAATTTCCTACGAGTATTAATCACCTCAAAGTACTTGTAATAAAATTCAGTACAACAATCATAACAATCTTAAAAAGATTAAATTGCTACATTTCAAGTAACGCTTTTGAATTGTACTTTTGGTTTTTTTTTCTACTAATGATTAGTCCTTGCTTTGTCCAGCCTTTAGAATTTTTCGCTGTAACAGTTATAATTGGAAGAAAGATGATACTTCACTGATAAAATATCAAACCTTAAAACATTAGTTTGAAAATCATTGTATAATACAGCTAATATTTAACGAACACAAAAGAAATGTTTTTCAAGATACACACTTCGTAAAGTTATACTTTCCTTTCCAAATATTAACATTTATCGATAATATACCGCCTTGACCAAGAAGAAATTTGCTAAAATTGAACTTTTAAACTTCGACATTTCTTTTCCGGAATTTTTGCAAACATCAAATTTATTTCAGATATATATTGAATACCATATTTTCCTCCTTATATTTAAAGATACGTTTATTGATGCCTTGCAAAGTTTTTATGAAATGAGCAATGAATATAATTATAGCAATAGGTCTATATATTATCCACCATTGAAATATTTACTTTATGCATACAACATGATTAATACAGGTTTTACACCATACACAAGACTCAATGATCGTTTGTTGTATACCATCATCAAAAGTATGTTTATTTAAGGTATAAATACAAGTGAAAATACTTTTGTTTCAAACAAATCATAATATCCACAGATACATGTGGTTGAAATACGAACAACTTGATCAAGCCAAATTCAAATCAATTTCTATTTGTTTTGAATAACATATAAATTGCATTAATTTTGGTCCTATTCTCCTGCATTTAAACTCATCTGTATTCTCACTGTAATTGAGAGTGGAAATATATCAAAGTTTATGGGATTTCTTGACAGCCTGTAACATATAACAGAGATCAGACTTTTGGCTTTTTCAACATATGTCATGTAAGGAAATAAAAAAATTGTCATAACTAAATGTAGTTTAAACGATTAATGACAAAAGTACTAAAAGAATAAAAGGGGAGACTGTTTTCAATGGAAATACAGAATTAAAAAAAAATACATATACGTACTCGGATAGATTAACACCAATAAACTTAATTAAATGACCCGCTGACCATTTGAAGAGCAAAATATGAAATAATTGTGACAATGGTACATAAAAGGTCATCGAGAACAAATACTAAGAAGTTTCAGGTTGTTGATGCTTTTTAATTGTGTTGCTAAGCATACTGCTTTTACTAATAAAGTGACATTCAATAACTTCATATAATTTATATAATAATTATACCATAAAAAAGGAATTGTCTCCAATTCAGCATTTGTGTCATTCAAAAATGATAGAGCATGATTCTTAATAAATAATATATCTCTATAATTTTGCAAATGTATAACAAAAGGAAAGAAAATATAAACTCTGGAACACCTCGTCTTAAAAAAAGGG
>NW_026860929.1:0-33679 GCF_026571515.1 Ruditapes philippinarum
GGGACAAGCTTTTTTTTAACCAGGCAGTGAAAAATTAAAAATATAACATGTGAATATCGCCTGGTTTTTAGTAAACAGAGGCTTGCCTAAAACAACGAATCGTGTATAATATGTTATGCCCTAGCATCAACTTAAGGATTAGTTAATCTCAAACACTATATAGTCTGGAAGCAATGATCCAGAATGACTACAGAATTAAAAATACTGTGAAATTGTAAACAAGTGTTCGATTATTTCAAACATTGAATTACTTCAACTCATTTCTATGATAAACATATTTCAATTTAATGATGTGACGACAAACATTGAACATGACGGTATGCATTTTATAATGTTACAGGTTAATATGTTGTGACAGTGAACACTTTGAAATCATATAACTTGACGTGAGAGCACACGGTTGGACATCATGTGACTGCAAATACGTTTACATTATATGACGGTGAATACATTTACATGATGTAATTGCAAGGACGTCGTTATTTCTATGTTTTTATGTACAGTAATGAAGGGTAACACATACGCATTTTATCGCTTGCATATCTCATTAGTAATATGTATATGCGATTTCTTGCTGTAAATAAGAAACATGAATATACGAGATGTTGTCACGCTATTTCATATCTATTACCACACAATGTCTACACTGATATAAATTATAAATCATATAAATTTTCTAAATCAAAGTCTCTGTTGACGTTAATACGGCGAAATGCCATTTATCACTAAATGCGTTTCATATTAAATTTAAATGTCGAGTCATATTAATGACTTTTTCTTTTTAAAACAAATAAATACATATGTTGAAATATAGCTGTACGCGTTTATAAACAATGTCTAAAGCTTATGTTATGTAAAATTGCATGTATACTGCCATTTGCGAACAAATAAGTCGTAGTCATCTATTAAACTGAAAACAGAAATGATTTACAGGCCTACAATTAAATTTTCTGAAAATAGAAAATACATCTCGTTCAATAGAAAGACAGGTTGCTTAGATACTATAAAACACAGTTTACACAGGAATTAATATTAACATTGCAACCTTGATTCTTTTAATGTTTCGGTTTTTTTGAAGGGTGAACTACGTAACCTATTCTTGCAGTGCTACTATTCAGCAGCCTAGTTTACTATTCAATAGAGTGGTTACTGGTATTTATCAGCCAACAGCAAATTTGTCTGAATCTGTAGTTTCTGGATATTCATTTGACCAAACTCTGATGTGAAACTGATTACTGCTAAAGTCTAAATATTTTTTACAGAGTACTCACGTTGGCAAATGTCTCATCAGTAACTTTAAATTTTTATATTTTAATATTCTTTAACAAGTCCTTATTTACTGTTATTCACAAACTAGTAAACTTTAAAAGCAGAAATCGGATTTAACTTTCTTAATAATTTATTTCAAAGTTTTCTCATTCTTAAGTTTTTTGATAATGAAATCTGTAAAGAAAGTGTAAGTTCTAATGTTGATTAAACGGCAAAACTGTTTCTTGTGAACAAGAAATTGTCAATAATGTTAATCATACTTTATTACAATAACGAAAATCTCCTGCATGCTTTTATCCATTTATCTGTTGTATTTTTTAATGTGGAACAGTCCGTTCAATGTTTAAGGGCTTTTTAATATCAAAATACACAAGCTGAGTTACTAAAAGAAAAGAACATGGCCAGACTGCACATATGCACAAGATGATCTGAATCTTTACTGGTGATAAAGTCTAATCAGTCTTGTTCCAGCAAGTTAAGGGCTAAATTCAAACTTGTATAAACACGCTCATATGCATTAAATTATACTTTTCAAATGTGAATTGTTTTTTGCATATTTCTAAATGTTTCAGGACATTCATATCTTCATATAAACGCATCATATAATTTTAGTAATTGTGGTGATGTTCAAATGGTTGGGTCGCATGGCCACCATAACAATTTAATTACAACATGTTAACCATTAGACAGCAATCACCGTCGCGTTTAAACTAAACTGTGTGTGGCTGTCATCACTGTAATGTCACCTGGATCATTATTTTCAGCTTGCATAAAACAATTCTCCTAACGTCCTCCAATGTTGTTTTTTATATATCTACAGTACATCAATATTTCATAAGATGAATGAAAATGTACATTCAAAATGATATTCGTTTATAAGATTTTAATGATGATGTAAATAGAATTGGATGCAAGTACTGAAAATGCCAACAAAACATTTACTTTCATTTTTCATTCCTTTTATAAAAATCCATTCATAACAAAAGACTATTTTGTAACTCAAGATATAGTTAAATTGTTTTACCTGACACGTAAAATATATATTACATTTACCAATCTTGGTAAAATCTGTGATCTACAAACTAAAATTATCAATTACAACCGATTATGTACCTCGAGCTTGTCTGAGCACAAACAATACTCAAATTACATTTTATTCCTTGAATCCTTACCGACACATCAATATATATATATTTTCAAATACGCACATCGGTAATATGACTTAAGAAACAATGTTAGGTATGAAATAATGTGCAAATACTGTGAATAAATATCCCACATGTTTATACAAAATGTTTATACTGAAACAATTCACCATTGTGTGAAAGATATTTTAGATACTTTGTGTGGAAGTCAAAATTTATCATTTTGGTTTCATTTTACTATTTTATGACAAATCATTTCACACTCAAAGTGACATTCTCTAGATGGTAAACATCTTACATGCACATATACATTATTAAATAGCACGTTTGCAATTACTAAATCACATAAAAACACTTCAAGTATTAGAATCAATTATCCAAAGGACCGGTGGAATATAACAACACTAAGATCAACAACTGGAAAGTAGTTCAATTACTTCCTTGCTTTCAGAAACAATTAGAAAGTTTTACAAATTAATCTCTTCATCTTGTGATCGTTTTCACTCAATTCAGCTTAATACAAAATTAACAAAATTGCCAATGGCAGCCAGAAATTTGATTGTGAATTTAGAGATGAAAGAAAGAGAAGATCATTGCTAAATATCATTAAATTTTGGTAGTCATGTTTTATAATAGAGAGGGATGTGATGGTTAGAGTGTGTGTCTCTCTCAAGCCAGAAATCAATCTGTACAGCCATACTTATGGCAATGCTATAATCATTTACTTATTATACACAAACACTCAAGCGGACTAGAAAGTGATATATTAACTTTTACCATAATAAAGCTAACATGAGTATGTGATGAGGGCGGAGGATGCAAATGTTTTGATGTTGGTATATAGGTGTATAAGTTTACTCCAATCCTGTTCCTGCTATTTACATCTTGTTTAATATCTCTTCTGATACAAATGCAATGTTAACTCATGGTATTGCGAAACTTTTCCTGCAAACAGTAAAACAATAACGGATTGGAAAAGCGGGAACATGCTTGAAAAAAAAACAACACTTTCTACCAGATGAGAATTGCATAAATTACTTTGCCACAAAGAGTTAAAGAATGAAATTGCATCGTCCTCGCTATGAGCCTATATGAAACAATATTTCGTTTTGCCTGTGGGAGTTTAGTAGCTGATAGGAGCGTTATTTTATTATTACTTTATTTTATTATTACTTGAATGGTTCTGTTTATTTCTATTTTATTTTAGCAATATGATTTAAAATCTAATGAAATATAATTCAAATGTACATTTGCTTTTATTTGAACAAAAGGTGAAATTGATTAGTCTAAATCACGTGTTAAACTTCGAGGGACATAAACTCCTCTAACGTTAGGGTCGAAGCTTCGTTCAACACTTTACTTTGCCACTACTTCTCGGCGCCCTTTGACATTTTGCATCAATGGATTTCTTTTATTACACTGTCACGGTTATGTCCTTGGTTCAATATTAAATGTCATTTTCCCTACTTTCTTAGGCAGTTGAAATTCCTATTTTGGGAATAAGTATTCGTTAAGTGCAAATCAGCGGGAAATAACATAAATGTCATTTTCAATTATTATATTCTAAATAGAAATATAAGTAAAAGCTTACAAATAGGAAGGGCAAACTGTCAAATGACTGACTATAAAATACTGAATGGCTTGGTATAATGTGTGATTAAATGACCGCACTAGAACAAGATTTATCTATAATAAAACAGCATATTTTGTATTATTCTGACTATACGGATAGACGATTTTCTTCAACTTCATTTGTTTGGGCAAAATATTCATTTCTTTTAAGCAAACAAATAGCAAACAGTATCAAAAACACGTCTGTTAATTCACAAGAAGAAATATTACAGTTCCTTTTTCTGATGGCCTTAAAGTGTATACTTGAACCATATTTAATGATAAAGAATCTATTTTCTCTGTTAGAAGTTTACAAATAATTGACGTTCGAACAAACCCCGACTGTTAGATCTTCTACTTAGTAGATTGTCAAAATAATATATCTTACTTTCCGTAAGAGTACTTTGTTAGGGCCATCGCATCAATAAAACTGCAAAAGATATAACTAACACGCGTTGCAATTTAAGGACAAAAATATTTCACTATAATTAGTCAAGATTATAGGTTTTGAAGTTGAGAAATATTTAAAATTATGAAGAACAGTGATGAAGCTGACCACTGGAATATTTATAATATTTTAAATTGTGGAATAAAAGCAAGCACGCCAAAGCAATATTTCTGTTTTATGGGAGAACATGATATTATTTGTTGCATTTTAATAAAACCATTACGGAGAGTCTTCAAAGGGTCATTTAACATTGTAGAAAATGGCAACCTCCGACATCTTTATTTTCTAATAAACAGTGGCTTGCCCCTCCTCAATGGACATCACATACTATATGAGTTACTCAGAATTATGATTTCGTATACATACCTCAATTATTTTATTTTTATCTTTTTTATAACTTTTTTATGGAACGTATACCATCCATAAAACAAAGCATTCTTACTAATAGACTCCATCTTGTTTCTTAGAAATGTTCAGAGAAAAAAACTTTGTTAGCCCTAAGCAATTATGCTAAAAGCCCCGGTCACATATTCACGGATAATGCCACGGAGGAGCTACGGTCTAATTGTTTACGGATTACTACGGAAATGTGAAATTCCGTAGTCCGCTACGGTTCCAGTACGGACACACAACGGTATGAGTACGGAGTTTGACAGATTTACCTCCAAAAGCCCCGGGAGAGACACGGATTGTTACGGATCGACACGGTTTGATACGGAGCGACACGAATCAGGACGGACGTACTACGGATACACTACGGTCTGCTACGGTATAAGCACGGGTTAGTACGAATAAGTACGGTCTGATACGGAGAAGAACGAATTAATACGGAGAAGAACGAATTGCCACGGATCTATACGGACCTATTATATCCGTCGACAACCTCTTGCATGCTCAATGTCTCACAAGAAAAGAACACCTAGAACGAATTGCAGAGTTCAATTATTTTGGCGGAAAGGATTCGGCCTCATCGCGTCCGACCCCCGAGACATACCAGGTCCGATTAGGGTGAATTTCTTGAAGGACGCCGGATCCTCAACAAGTTCGACCATGAGAGCCTCATACTAAACATGGAGGGGTCTTCGTAAAAGCCCATCTCTAGTCAACCATCACCTCTGTCTTCTCTTACCGGATAAGATATGGACTAGTTATCATTAATGCAAAATGTTGATCAATACTGCTTCTCTTTTGAATTTAAAATGTGCTGTTCATTTTACAATTACATTAATTATCGTGAATGTTTATGTTTTAAGAATATGTAAAATGCTTGTGTTAATTACTCTTAGTCAGTATCACTCAAGGGCCAGCCTTCGAGGCTTATGAGACACGTTTTATGTACATATTTACTCCAATTTCCCAATTCAATGTTTTGTAAAATATGTAACATTAAAATGTTATTATATTACTTATGCATTGTTGTACGATATTAACATATTTTTTTTACCTCTATGCATGTCATCAAACAGCTCGACCACTGCCTCCGCATTCTGAGCCATATCAATATACATTTGCAGCCAGTAAATGGCAATTATCATTTATTGAATGTTCACACAAATATCTTTTAACAAGCAGTTGGTATTTATACCCTTGAAAAAGTACATGATACTTAATTTATCCGTACTAAACAGTGGTGGACCGTACCATTCCGTACCGTTTCGTGATGTCACGCAATAAACCGTAAAAGACCGTGCTAATCTCTGCCTCTCCGTAGTACAGCGTATTACGATCGTGGCTTTCCGTGATAATGCCGTATTAATCCGTATTAAAACCGTAGGTTATACATAGGGTAACCGTACAAATACGTAGTTCTCCGTACCAAACCGTGGACAAGTTGGGGCCTACGAATCAGTACGGACTAGAACGGTTTTCGTACGGACCAGTACGTATCAGTACGGTTTAATACGGACTAATAGGGATACGCTACGGTTGATTTTTCCGTAGCAAATTTTTGTGCATGTTCAAAAATTGTCAAGGATCGCTACGGATATACAAGGACTACTACGATTGATCACGGTTACAATACGGAGAGCTACTGACCAGTACGGGTAACTACGGACGATGCCGGAATTAATCCGTGGCTCTTCCGTGAGCGGTTTCCGTGAATATGTGACCGGGGTATTATATTTCATGAGTATTTAGGTAGTCATTATATTCCGAAAAAAAAATGATATCAATTGTTTAATAATTAACAATGAAAACAGTAGACAAGCCATAAAACAAACGAAACTGCCTTAAATATAGTCTAGTACACAATAATAAAACGGACAGAGCTAGAAATAAAAATAGATTTCAAGTTGTTGCTATGTACACTCTTAATGCTTAGGAAAGGCTTGTCAATTTCTCACCTGAAATGTGGTTTGGTACAAAGTCAATGAAGATTTTGCTCGTTAAACTCTAAATGTTATATTTCATACAGATTATCATAAAACTAATCACAGCAATCGTGTGTATGTGACAAGGTTGTGGAGTGGATTGTACAGTTTTATGAAACAAAGGAGGAAATAATGACAAACTACAACTATAATTTTATACAACTATTTTCTTAATGCAACATTAAAAGGATTAATATCTTATATCTGTTTTTCAACAATAAAGATCTCGATAACATACAAAGAAAAGGACTAAATTTTTATACAACAAAGAATAAGAAAGTGCATCCGAGTCTTATTTTGATACGAGCAATTGCAGTTTTTGTTAATAAGAAATGGCAAATTAGAACTTCGTTTTTTTATAAAAGGAGAAAAATAAAAAAATGAATATCGCCAGTAAGAGCTTCATCAAGACACAACGATGTACATGTGTTTGATTAAAAATCAACGGCTAAAACCTTTCTTTAGACACACATAAAACTGTTTAATTCATATATAAGACATGGCTCAATATTTGATGGAACCTAATTTTGCGGTGAAATATCTTTTTCTGTCTGCACAATTTACATATGTTGCGTGTTAAGGTTCATAATATCACGTCGACTAACTCAGGCATTGGATTCATATCTAGACCAAGAAATCGTTAAGAAAAACAATAACTTATTAAGTTCCTTCGACAACGGAAAAGAATCACCGAGCCGAGCTTTGTCGAGTTGTTGCAGTATGCATGAAAACATAGTGGACATCCTGTTATCTCAAGAATTGTGCGGAGAATAAAACTTATTCTACTGAACTGAATTCGTCTTCACTTTGGGTATTATAGAACATTACATTCCTTGATATCATCTTATTTGCTTTGTCATTATATAAAAACTTCTTTTGATGTCAATTCTTTTGATATATCTCGATATTTTGATATATATTAAATAATTGACTTCGCAAACACAATACATAACCCATGGATCCAAAGGAATTTTCTGTAAATACCCATCAGAATTTACTAATATACCGTTCAGTTTATTAAAAGAGTGGGGCAGTCTTTTTATATTTAAGGCAAATTTATAACTTTATCCTAAACATTTTCAAATATCACCCGTTGGTCAAACACCATTTTAACAGTCAATCTTTTTGAAATATAAAGTCAATTCAGCTTAACTTGAGTATAAAAATATGAGCATAATGTCACTTTAACGAAACGACAAGTGCTATAAGTAAGCCTAATTAATTTACTAGCCAATAGAGAGGCATCTGGTATATATCAGCCAACAACATATATACGGCCGCTAAATTCTGAAATAGTCTGGAATGTTCATGTTGGCTAATTTCTATTTTAAATATAAAAAAGAACTGATCGAGATTTGAATTTCTTAATAGTTCTTTTCTTTAACAATCAATCCAAAATGAGAGTGAAAATTCTGTTTATTTTCATTAACACAGTTTTTGATGAATCAAGAAATGTGAAATATGATAACACAACCTTTTGGAAAATAAGCAAAAAACTTTTAACCTTTAAGTTGTGTAATGGATTTGTATGTCTTGCAATGTGAAACAATTCGTTCAAAGTTTAGGGCTTGTTAATATCAAATCGAAACAAATGCTTGTAACACGTGTTCAGACTGACTTGCTCTTTACTGTTGACAATTTTTTCTAGCAGGTTAAGGGTTATCGATAAAAGTTGTATAAAAAGACATTCACATGTATAAATGCTTACCAAATACTTGTGAAGGGAACTTAATTTTGTATATTTCTAAGTGTTTCTGAAGTGTTTCTGGACATTCATCTCAGTCACTGCATAATCACTGCATAGTCACAGCATATACGGTAATTGCAGTAATGTTAAAATGTTTTGGTTGCCACCATCACAATAAAAGTACAGTATGTTAACTTTTGAAAGTAAATCGCCAAGAGATGCCAATCATTGACAGGTTTTGGCGTGTTTTAAAGTGTTCGTTGCCACCATTTATGTAATGTCTGGATCTCTGGATCATTAATTTCTGTATGAATTATGTCATCCTCCTTACGACTGACAATATTTTGTATAGTGTACAGTACATCAATACATCAAGATAAATTTGATTGGAAATCCAATAAAGATATTCATATATTAGATTTAAAAGATCGTGATTTTTGCTGATGTAAGGTTTTAAGTAAAAACTGTTGTAAGCACAGATAAGGACGATAAAAAGCACTGATAAGGCCGATAAAAAGCGCAGATAAGGCCGATAAAAAGCACTGATAAGGCCGATAAAAAGCACTGATCAGGCCGTTAAAAAGCACTGATAAGGCCGATAAAAAGCGCAGATAAGGCCGATAAAAAGCACTGATAAGGCCGATAAAAATATTTCTAAAATCCATAAACAACAAAATCCTGAAATTACCTTTAATATTTGATTTCATACCGAGGCATCAATATCAATCAATCAATTATATCTAACATACAAAGCAATGGCTTCATCAAGGACAGCAAAATTTATTGTTGTTTAAACATATCTGATTAATTAAATTGTTTTCTTCACCTATCAGACGGTAAATAATCTTCAAATGATATCAAAATGCTGATCATGACTGTGATAGTCTTGAAGGTCTAACAATAATGAAAGTAGTAAATCTTATGAGCAGCCATAGCCACAAGCTGCATTGAATATATGTCAGTGGTTGGCGAAGCTACAGCTACACAACATAATTATATACAACAAATAGACCAAAACGGACTTGGACTGCCCTCATCATATCTAAACAAAAACTGGTCATTGACGGTACTGGAAAGTGCACGTTACCGTACACGCCCATAGTACCGGCTTAAACAGAATTCTACATTAAGACATTGACCAAGCGGTTCACGTGCAAGCAGAAATCGCTGATCGAGTATGCCGACCGAATATGCATATCACGAAGAATGGTAACTTGTATACAATTACACCAAGTTGTAACGTATGTCTTATGTCTTTTCTCCTCCCTTGTTATGTTAACACAAGTTCACCACATTTGGCACGTATTTCTTTCCACTAGAACTAATGTCTGAAAACTAAAATTGAAATATTCTTGTTCTGAGAAGATATACTTTTAACTGACACAAAGACATTATAATGTATTGTCACAATGGTTATCTGTCTACCATCAACAATCATGAAACGTGGTTAATGTAACTCTTCATTATTTATATATAAAATACTTGTTATCTTAAAAAGAAATTGTCAGTGTGGAAACGTTTTTTTATCTTCAATCTATTAAGCTATATAAAAAAGATATTTTAGTATAATGATTTATTACCTGAAAAGGGAAATTTGTTTCGGAATAAACCAAATGGATCAAGGTCTTAAAGAATACCATTTTGAAATGGAATAAAGAAGTGAAAATAATAAGGACAATTATTTTTTTTGGTAACAATATCTACTTTATTTCAACCAAGAAACACCATTTTGCTACACAATTGCATACACAATTTTCTTGAGCCAACCGTTTAAAAAGCTTTGGACGGATTCCAATGCGGATTCGATTTTGTACAAGTTTGGAGGGTATTCTTTGCACAATATGAAGCCAAAGGCACTAACCCAAGAAATATATCCAGGAGATTTCCGCAAGGCAAGGTCGTTTTTTTTTGGACCGGAAATTTGTTCTTTCAGTATATAAATCGTTTACATTTTCAGAAAATACACCATTTTCCATTTGTCTAATTTCAATGCGGATTCGATTTTGTACAAGTTTATTGTTTTCTCAATAGCGTTTTACTATTCCGTGTTCCGAAAAATAGAAACAGTGAACATTATAGTTTCAATATCACCATGTACTAGTATATGAGCGAGTGATTGCTGCTCCTTATACGATTGAACTGGTATGACTAAATAATGCAATTGGAGCAAATGACACAAATTTTGCTAAAGTTAGATTTTCTTGAAATATTGTGGTTGGAGACATGCAGCTTTATATTGTTTATTCCAATCAAATAATGTCTTGTGCAAGTTCATTTTTCAACAAAAATAAATGCAATTTAAGAAAAATCTATTTAACTTAAAGAGAAGGCTATACAATAAATTCAAAACTAAGAAAAAATTCAAAATCAAGGAGACTGGTTGGTTTAAAGAAAGGATATGACGTCACATATACCTTATGACATTATCACTGTTAGATATATTCGAACACGAATATTAAAAGAAGCGACATAGTCATTAATAGACAAGACGGTTTTTAAGCGCTGGTGATGATGATAATTATGTATGTTTATTGCGTCCTTGTGTATAGCTCCAAACGCCTTAAGATCGGAATAAATTGTGTATTTGTCAATTCCAGTACATTCATTTATCTTTTATATAATAGATTCTATGCTGTTTTAAGAATCACGCTACAACTTCTATTACATACACTGCAATTTCAAGGAGCTTTATTTGTTTGTTTGTTTTTTGTGGGTTTTTTTTTCGGGAGAGGGGGGGTTGTTAGTGTGTCTGTTTTTTTGTTTTTTTTTCACTGATTTTAAGTTAATTATCATATACTTATAAATGAAATATTAAAAATTATTGATGAAATAAAATGCGTATTTTTCATTTTCCGTATTTTCACTGTAAAAATATATTTTTCATATTTTACTGGTATTTTGCCGGACTACTTTCTATTTAAATTCTGCAAGTACAAAAAAATTTAATGGACAGTCTTTCAAATTGTAATGTCAAAAGAGAAAATTGTATATAATATACAGAAAATTCAAGTTTTTTTCTTGTGCCATGAAAATTATCATATTTCACTTGTGACTACCGCCACTCATGGATTTTTTTTCATAACACTCAGTGAAAATAAATCATGTAGTTATAGAAAAATATTGAATATCCTCAAGTGCCAAATGATGCATGTTAGTGTGACGAAAGATATCGAATAAAATAAAATGAAAATTTACACAGGCCAGCTCGGATGTTAGTTAGACTACGGACCGTGGTCAGATGTTGGATGAATTGCAATTTTCGGCCATTTCCGTCAGTCTTCGGATAAGGACTAATGAATAATCGTCGAGGTGTTCCAACTGTTGACGCTCTTATATTCCATTGCTTTATTACAGTTTTCATGGAGAAAACATATACTGTGGCATTAAAAACGTAAATCATTCGATTTTTCTAAACTTTATTGTATTATTTAAAGAAAGTTGAAAATGAAAAGAATTTATATCCAAAGTCTTCCGTCAGGTCAGGCTTCACAGCAACAGGTATCTGAAAATATAAAAATGGTTGTCTGATAAATTATATTTTTTTAGAGTTTTCTTCGGAGAGTTTTATTATTATTAAATAAACAATGAAAACTTGTTCCTAGTTATTTTTTTTACAAGAGAATGTCTCAAAATATCGAGCGGGTCATAATCATGATTCTATATTTTACCAGTTCATGTTAAATGTTGAATTCTGCTTAAGCCGGTGCTAAGGGGCGTGGACGGTAGTTTGCACTTGACAGTACCGTCCATGAACAGGCTCAATCAAACCGAGCCTGCAACATTTTCAATTTTGCCGTGTTGGTCTTTCTTTAGGGATTCTTATTTCTCTCTATTTTATCGCCACATCAGCGTTGTTTGTGCCGTGTGGAGGCTGTAAAAAGTCGCCCCGTACATTCAATCAGGGATGTTATATTTCCGATCCTTAAAGATCGTTCAGCACGACATTATTGTTGTGCTTGTGTTTTTTTCGTTCTTTCTATTTGGCATCTTTCTTGTTGGGTAATTAAAGTATTCCTCACTTGAATACTGTTGAATCACCCTTAGGATATGTGGCCTGCTTTTTAAAGTTGTCCCTTTTGACGTCGTATCTATGATATGCAGGCTTCATAACCTCTGATCCCCTTTCAAAATTCCATTTTATTTAGTTCCGCCCATTGTTTTCTCGTTTAGGGCACACGCATTTTTTTACTTGGGGACCATATGCCGCTTTTCATGGAATGGCACTAACATTGGAGGTTCCATGAAAACCGCCATATGAACACATCTGCGGATGTTTCAAAATTCTAAATTTTACCAGTTCATGTTAAATGTTGAATTCTGCTTAAGCCGATGCTAGGGGGCGTGGACGGTAGTTTGTACTTGACAGTACTGTCCATGAACAGACTCAATCAAACCGAGCCTGCAACATTTTCAATTTTGCCGTGTTGGGCTTTCTTTAGGGATTCTTATTTCTCTCTATTGCATGATTGTCCCTAGTTTTGCGTGATTTACACAAAATGAAACGTTAGTTGATATCCAAAACTCAGAGGGGTGCAGCATACTTGCAGTCTCCCGGGGAAGGGCCCCCATAACCCCAAACCCCTGTGATAATGCATGGAATACCAAGCTATGTCTGTGGTAGATAAATGTTCTTATACAACAGATAGATTTATAATTATTATAGCACTATTGGTGGTAGTTGCAATGCGAAATTATACCCTTTACCCCTCATCTAGTATGCAAACAAACGAATGAAAGTCAAGGAGGCAACTGTTATTTTATTCAGCAGATTAAACTAACTACACATGCGTTCATATATTTATTTGATTGACGACCAAAGGGAAACAATCCTTCTTAAGTGACACACTATAATAATCTGAAACAAAGATTGAGTAACTTTCACACGTGTATGTATGTAAATATGATGCAATACTTACTTTGCTTAGGTCAAAGTGTAGATCACTCCATATATAGACATCCAAGATTCCAAACAGGTTATCATCATCGTCAAACATGTCGTTGTCGTTAGTAGAAGTATCAGTTATGTCATGCTTAGATGCAGTTATATGCACTTCATCTTGATCTTGGAGAGCTATTGCTTCGATGTCTACGATGTCATTATCTATTTTTTTATATTAAAAATATCATCATCTGATTCTTTAATGTCTACGATGTCATCATCAAATTCAATATCTAAAACATCATCAGTCGTATCGCTGTCTGACAGTTCATCATCTGTTGCTGTGTATATACTTGCATCATCAGAATCTGATGCTATACTAGTATCTAGAGTGTCATTGCTTGTATCTCGGGATGCAATTATCTGATCTGGTTCGAAGTGAATAATTGTGTTACTTGTGTCGCTGTCTGACATTGGATCGGATGGCTTCATGTGCACAATTGTCTCAAATGAATCAGTGTCTGACAATTCGTCATCTATGTTTTCAATTGGGAAAGATGCATCACTTTCATCGTCTCGTGCTCTTTCTTTTAGGTAAGGAATGTATTTACATGCTGTGGTATTAGATAGCATTATTTTGTTTGCATCAGATTCGGTTTCAAGACTTTCCAGGCATAGACTGTCATTATTCTCTTGAACTACAGTTGGCTTTGTGATTGCACCTGCGTGTAAACTTCCATTTTCTTTCATTTCAGGCTTGTCGTTCACAATATCCATTGCTCGAAGTTGTGTTTCTGTGTCATACCCTATATCAATTGTTTTTAATTCTCCATCATCATCTTTCTTTTTCCTGTGTCCATCATTTCTGTTATTCAATTCTCTAATGTCTAAATCATAATCATTGCAATGCAACTATCAATGTTTTCTTCATTCGGTATCTTCAAAAATGTAACTTCATCTTGTATGTATGCTCTGGTATCGTGCCCAGTATCCATATGTGTCTGAAGCGCTTCTTCGTAAAATCGTGTCTTCTTCTCTGATATTTCTCGCATTTCTGCCGTAAACATTTAAGAGCCCCGTTTTGACTTAAAAACTTCATCCAAATACACGTGGTCTGCAAGACTCGGACATGACCAAATTCTGTCCGGTGGCCAACCTTCCTTCAGATGAAGAACCCCAGCTTCTTTTTCAATAGCAATGGCTAACATTTCACTTTCATACGCTTTCACAATAGTATCGCCCGCTTCCTTATTGGTAACTAAGGTCCTAAATGCACCAAAGCATATCTTATTCAAATTAATTAAAGCAGTGTCAGTGTTCATACTTGACTCTGTTGGCCTTTTATAGTCATTAAGTTCAATAACTGCCTTTTCATGCTTCTCGTCTAGTCTTAAAACACCATTGATACTATTGGACATTGCTTCTAACGCGTCTTTAAGGCAATCATTGTCCCTATTAGTATTTTCTGAGTGTACCTGTTCAGAGTGTCCAGTTTCTGACACTATTTCGTTGGCCTCTTTATTTTCCAATGGAGCCTTACTGTAAAAGGAGCTTGCCAGTTGTGACAAAAGTCTTTCGACGTCTGTTTCATTTCGTATGTCTTTACGGAACTTTTCGTCAGACTCCACTACAGGTTTCTCGAAGTCTCCACGTTCTTTTCCTGTGACATCTAGGCCTTTGTTATCTCCATTGTAGTAGCTTTTCTTAAATTTTCGGTTGGGCAATTTCTACTGAAGTGATTAACGTCTTACCATCTTTCCCTGGAGGTTTTTCTATGGTTACACTGGACCGGCTTCCAATGCCTATATGTAATACAACTTTGTCGAACGTGGCACTAGTAGGGATGATGACGTCATCATTATTGGCACTAATGAGGATATCTGTAACGAAAAAAAAACGTGACCTATTTAGAATAATATTGAATGAAAAAAAAGGAACGGAGTGTATTTTCAAACAAACATGTGTTAGTACCTGAATTTAATTTTTACGCTGATACTGATAGAGAGCAGAGGATAATAAGTAATTATTTCCGGTACACCTTTCGCTTTGTATCAAAGTTCGAGCGATTTTTTCAACCAATTCAATCCATTCTTATTTATAAGTTACACATCACGTGTGTAGCGCCGATATATGTCCAAACGTCGAAAAATGTCCAAACGACGATAAATGTCCAAACATTGACGATAAATGTCTCAATCGCCGATAAATGTCCAAAACTCCTTTAACGATAAATGTCCAAAAATTGACGAAAAATGTCGCAACAAATTAGGTGCTCATAAATGTCCAAATCGGTTAACGATAAATGTCTCAACTTTTCATATGTTAATTGCACTTATTTCTGTGATCAACAGTAATGCATCAGCCAGTTATAAAGGTTTCCATAGGGATTAAAAGTACCGATTTAAGTAGCGTTCTCACCAGCATCCCGGCAAAGACATGCAGGACCACCCCAGACAATCGGGATGAAAATATTGTTGCAGTCTCAATAACCCCGGTAGCACTACAGCGATACCCAATTTCCATACTTATAACAACCAGGATTAACTCCGGGCCATCCATGCAGAGTCCAGTTGAAACTACGGATAATGCAGATAGTAAGTGGACGACGGATGACCTAACACGATATTCAAACGCTGTTAAGTCTTCGACCAAAGAGATCATAAAAGCTAAGATCCATGCTAGCACAGCCCCGGATGATGTCGGCAGAGTCCCGGATGATCCCGGCAGAGCCCCGGTACGGTCAGATAGAGTGCCGACAATCACCGGTAGAGTCCCGGCAGAGCCCTTGATCATCCCGGACGTTGCCGACAGAGTTACGGACGTACCCCAGTTGTTCCTGGATCACCCGACCGACCACCGGAACTCTAGCGGGATGCTTGTGAGATTGTTAAAAAAAGTTTAAAAAGTGTATTTGAAAATAAGTTGATTGTTGGATACAGTCTATCTCACTTACTATTAAAAGGGAAAAAAATAAGTTAAACCGAAGTGCATTGTACTGGTGCTTTACAAGAACCAGGGTCGCCTCTGGAACGGGGCGTCTTCTGTATCATGCACCGAAAAATAATATACTAACAATCTTCAGGGGGCGTTGGTCATATGGGCAACCGGTACCAACGATAAAAAAGTCAAATAAAATAAGTTATTATGCCCCCCTTCGAAGAAGTGGGGGTATATTGCTTTGCCCATGTCGGTCGGTCGGTCCGTAGACCATGCCATTTCCGCTCAATAACTAGACAATGCTTTGGCTGATGGTCCTCATATTTGGTGTGGAGGTTGGTCATGACTAGTAGATGACCCCTATTGATTTTGGGGTCAGAAGGTCAACGGTAAAGGTCACAGTGACCTCACCATGAAAAGCTTGTTTTTAGAAGATATTTTGTGTGTAACATTGTCTCATTGACAACTACAGGGTTTACTCAATTCATTGCCCCATGGGTCATATTGGTTCTGCCCCATGGCAATGATATACATGTATTCCATAACAAATTTACTATGCATTTTTATACACATTTAAAAATATAATGTTATAATATTAAATAATTGGCTATGTTTAGGGGGCATAAATGTTTTACAAACATATCTTGTTAACATCTGCATTGCGTTACTCTACACTTATAGCTATATTCAGTGTCGTCACTCGAACTCAACCTCCACTCAAACTCGGGAAAGGCTTCCTTAAGGACGAATTGAGGACGCCTTGGTCAAGGTGAACTCAAGTGTAGAATTAGTATTCATATTTGAAAGTCTTCCTCGACTTACCCGAGAAAGGTTTGAATAGCAAATCACCCTTAAAATCACTATTATAGGTGATCTGTTCAATAAAATATACAATAATTACATAATTCGTACTACTGATGCCCTTTGTTGGTACGAGATTGCAGATATATGGTACAGAAGACCGTAAGAAATGGCATCAGTACATTACCGAAGTTGCAACCAAGACATAACCAAGTGTAAACCAGTTAATGTATGTGTAAAAACAGTTTAAAGATGAAAATATTCATTGACAAGTTGTGATAATTTCAAAATAACGTTTGTCGAATGGAGAAGAAATGTTAAAAGTTTTTGTCAACAGATTAAAATAAATATTACACAGTATTCGAATAGTAACATTATAATTGCTATATGATGGTGTCATTTAAACATTTATATTATTATACCTCAATATATCCGGATCTGCAACTGGCCATGCACAATAATGAATGATACATTTTACGTCGGGGGTAAACCAGAGGGTAAAATCACGGGTTAGTTGGATAGACTGTTACAGTATCCAATACAATAAATTACAAATTAAAAATTGAGACATTTATCGTTAACCGATTTGGACATTTATGAGCACCTAATTTGTTGCGACATTTTTCGTTAATTTTTGGACATTTATCGTTAAAGGAGTTTTGGACATTTATCGGCGATTGAGACATTTATCGTCAATGTTTGGACATTTATCGTCGTTTGGACATTTTTCGACGTTTGGACATATATCGACGCTACAAATACTAATAACAAATAATAATTATACAATACAATACAATACAATACAAATCACTTTATTTTCAATTGTCACAGATTACATAATACACATTTAACATGTATCAAGCAATAACATGTGAACGAAGAGTAGCATAAATAATTAGTATGGGTAACAACATGGTCAAAAATATTCTAATTAATTATGTTTTGGGTTTAAGTGTTTCTGTATTTGATGGGGAAAGCGGACAATATTTGAAGTATTTATTTGAAAGCGGTGAAAAAAACAAAGTTTTGAGTTCTTAATATGCTAACAACAATAAAGAAAGGAAAAAGTCAGTGAACATACAGTAGTCAAAAATTTATGAATGAAGTAACCAATAATTTTTCATTTTGGCCTATGTACAACCGGAAAAAACCAAACAATAACAATAGCATTGCAGCACGAGGTTTCCGTGACATATCTATAAATAGAACAGGTGTAAAGTTTCATTGGTCGGTTGTAAAATTGCATTGAGACAGTCTATTCATAAATGTGTAATTGTAGTGACAATGAGAAAATCAAAGGGCTGCAGCTCTATGGTATTTTCTGATCTTTGCAATCTAAATCATACTGACTATCTGTATGTACTTTCCTGTATAAGTTTATTTTTATATACTATAATTCATCTTACGCAGCGACAGCGTTTTGATTTTCTTCTATAACAGTTTGAGATTGATACATATGGAATTTTGCATGAAAAAAAAAAAAAAGAATTGCCTCGACTAGGATTTGAACCATAGGCCTCTCACACCCTCAACGAGACCGCTTACCTCTGCACCACGGCGAAGTAATACATATGTACCTTGAATAAAAACGAATACATTATGTAATTCTAAATTGAGAATTTCCATTTCGTGTTTGCAATCCTTATTAATTTCGAGGTATTTTGTTCACGATAAACCTGTTGTTTAACACTGATGAAAATAATTTAGCGAAAATCTTCTCGCCAAAACAGTCCGACATGTATATATTCCACTACTCGACAGTCAGATTTATTTGTGTACTACGCTCTGGAGTATTCATTAATCGACTTAGCTAATCAAAGGGCTGCAAGCTCTGTGGTATTTTCTGATCTTTGCAATCTAAATCATACTGACTATCTGTATGTATTTTCCTATATAGGTTTATTTTTATATACTATAATTCATCTTACGCAGCGACTGCGTTAAGATATTTTTTCTATAACAGTTTGAGATTGATACATATGGAATTTTGCATGACTAGAGTTGCATCAATAATCATTTTTTATGACAGCCACACTTTATCCTTGCATATCGTGGCTACTTCCTTAAAAAGACACTTAAAAAAAAAGTTGCCTCGACTAGGATTTGAACCTTAGGCCTCTCACACCCTAAACGAGCGCGATACGAGCGCGATACCCATGCACCACGGTGAAGTAATACGTTTATATGTAGCCTGAATAAAAACAAATACATTGTTATTCTAAATTGAGAATTTCCATTTCGTGTTTGTAATCCTTATCAATTTCGAGGTATTTTGTTCACGATAAACCTGTTTATAGTCTGATTTTATTGACCTGTCAATAATGAATACATTATAGAACTCATTTTAATATTCGATTCCACTTCGGTTTTGTCCGTTTATTTTACGAGAATTAAATATGGAGTATATCACTAACGCTTGGAAAACACCCACTAACTTAATGAAGGTTCTCGTAACATTCGCAATAGCACAGTCGGTTGAGTAATTACCTAATGTATGAGAGGTCCGAGGTTCGATCCCTTTTTTGACATTCTTTTAAGACTTATTCTCTCTTTATTTAAGGTATATTTTAAAGAAAATTGTCAAGCGCTTGCAAAATTGTCTACACTGAATAAAACAACTAAGAAACACTGAATTGTCACATTTTGTATTGTATTTTACGGCACTGAAATTACATTTATTGATTATAATCCGAATGAATTTTCAGTATCAATTACATACAAAAATATAGTATTAACAAAAGAGTAACAAAACATATTAAAAACAGAACAACCATAACTTCAAAAAATTTGAAAATAGTTATGAATAAGAAAACAAAACCATGGACATACACTGTCTCGATCTTACATGATGGACATTTAGCTATTATATACCCGTGGTTTACCCTATTGCGCTATAACGGTCAGTGTAACTAATTCATAGAAACTAGATGAATTTAATCACATCTTACTGCGTACCTCTCACGGAATTTACTGAACATTTATCGAATATTAATACATTCTGTGCATTGACCCTATAATGAGTATGGAATTGACAGGTTAATAAAATCAAACAATAACACTGATAAAAATAATTTAGCGAAAATCTTCTCGCCAAAACAGTCCGACATGTATATATTCCACTACTCGGCAGTCAGATTTATTTGTATACTACGCCCTGGAGTATTCAGTAATCGACATAGCTAAAAATAGCATTTTCATTGATTAAAATGATATTCATCCGCGAAATTTGTGATTGTAACCTCATATTTCTATTGACTAATCTGAACTTTCAATGCACTGTAATTCGTTAAATGCCTATACATTAAAAATTATTCTGTCTTTTAAATTGCTGGTTTTTAAGCAGTTTTGAGTGAGAACTACTTTGCGTTGTTAGGTCTGTTAGGAAATTCTGTGTTAGACCGTGGATGTTAGCTATGTATTTACTGATCTTGCGATCAGAAAATACAAAAATAGCATTTTCATTGATTAAAATGATATTCATGATAATCCGAAGCTTTACGGAAATAGCCGAACACTTTTCATGGGGTAAAAAAGATCCGCGAAATTTGTGATTGTAACCTCATAATTATTTCTATTGTTTAATCTAAACTTTTAATGCACTGTAATTTGTTAAATGCCTACATTAAAAAATTATTCTTTCTTTTAAATTGCTGGTTTTTAAGCAGTTTTGAGAGAGAACTACTTTGCGTTATTAGGACTGTAAGGAAATTTTGTGTTAGACCGTGGATGTTAGCTATGTATTTACTGATCTTACGATCAGAAAATACAAAAAGCAAATGTAAACTTTCAGAAAACTAAGGTAGTAATCTTGCGTAAAAAATTGGAATGGACTTGTTCTATGATATTTAAATTTTCGAACCTCCATATTTCACTTCCATATGTAAGAATGGGAAGCATTGTATGGTCGAATAACTTTATTTGTAGGTCTAGGGGAAGGTCAAGGTTGTTTATTCTCTTATATAGAACATTCATGGCTTTGTTTGCTTGTGAAACTAGGTGTTTCCTACACGCAAGAAATGAACCAGAGCTAGAGAAAATAACACCTAGATACTTATATTCCGTTACTGTTTCGATTGATTGACCATTTATATTGAAAATATATGACTTGGGTTTATTTGTGCCATAGACAACTACCTTAGTTTTCTGAAAGTTTATATTTAATTTCCAAGTCTCGCAATATTTGTGAAAATCATTGAGACAGGACTGGAATGATTCCTGAGTTTCGCCTATTACGACCGTGTCGTCTGCATATAGTAAAATTAATATTTTAAAAAACTGGGTTGTAGCGTCAATTGTGACTCCATTATTGTTGCGCCGATATATGTCCAAACGTCGAAAAATGTCCAAACGACGATAAATGTCCAAAAATTGACGATAAATGTCTCAATCGCCGATAAATGTCCAAAACTCCTTTAACGATAAATGTCCAAAAATTAACGAAAAATGTCGCAACAAATTAGGTGCTCATAAATGTCCAAATTGACGATAAATGTCTCAACTTTTCATATGTTAATTGCACTTATTTCTATGATCAACAGTAATGCATCAGCCAGTTATAAAAGGTTTACATAGGGATTAAAAGTACCGATTTAAGTAGCGTTCTCACCAGCATCCCGACAAAGCCCAGGACCACCCCAGACGATCCGGGATGAAAATATTGTTGCAGTCGCAATAACCCCGGAATCACTACGGCGATACCCAATGTCCATACTTAAAACAACCTTGATGAACTCCGGGCCATCCATGCAGAGTGAAGTTGAAATTACGGATAATGCAGACACTAAGTGGACGACGGATGACCTAACACGGTATTCAAACGCTGTTAAGTCTTCGATCAAAGAGATCATAAAAGCTGAGATCCCTGCTTGCACAGCCCCGGATGATGTCGGCAGAGTCCCGGATGATCCCGGCAGAGCCCCGGTACGGTCAGATAGAGTGCCGACAATCACCGGTAGAGTCCCGGCAGAGCCCCGGTACGGTCAGATATAGTACAGATATATCGGCGCTACATACCGGTCTAAAAACGACGATGCCAAATCTCCTAGATATTTTGCTTGGGTTAGGGCATTTGACTTTATATTGTTTAAAGAAGACCTTACATGTTGGTTTTGTCGTGACGCGGCTCATATTATGGATCTTTAAGGTTTATGTAAAACCGTCTGATTTTCTTGAATCCTAATTTTTGAATAATATTCACAGATATTTTTAAAATTGGCAAAGAAATTTTGGACTTGGATCAATATATATATATATATATGATCGTCTTGACCCTGTAAAGTAAGTTTGCTTTCTTCTTTTGTGGTTTGTAACCGCATTAAATATACTACATAGATATGTATGAGTATTATATTTGAATGTCATGAAAGACATTATATACGACTGATTGGGACAGAACAATGAGTTCAAATATAAAGACATTACATTGTAATTTGCTTATCTATAAAGTATTTCGAGAGCGCAAGTACTTGTATAATTTGCCTTATTTTTTTCGCTGAAATTTGGTAAATCTTTTAATTTGACAGAGCAATGATTTCAAATATAAAGAAAATTATTCGCAAATCTATAAGACGTTTCTCAAGTGTGCAAATATCTTAATGATTGTTTATGTATTAGTAGACGATATAAGTGATCAAATGTTGTCGCATGTTCGTGAAGTTGGCAGCCTGGCAGTCTAGCAGCCTGAAGTTGGCAGCCTAACAGCCTGAAGTTGACAGCCTAGCAGCCTAAAGAAAACTAAGAATAGTATAAACATGAAAATGTTCGGAAATACATAAGTATCACTTCTTTATATCATTCCATGCCTCTTTTTCAATATCGTGATCTTTGCTTTTTAAGATGTTGAACTTTATCATAACATCTTTTTTTCATTCTGACGCTTCGAAATTTGTGAAGTTAGCAGCCTAGCAACCCAGCAGCCAAGCAGCCTCAAGAAAACTAAGGATAGTACAAACACAAGTAAAAAAATTGCTGGGAAATGCAGCAATGTGATTGTCACGGCGAAAAAAAGAAAAATATACAAAAAAAAAAAAAACAGTTAAGTATAATGTTAAGGTATCTCCAAATAGCATTGAGTTTAATTGACTGGTTAACTTGTTAAGAAGATTTTTAAGTATTGTAATGTAACTTGTTACAAGAGTCATGCATATGTAGTAGAGCAGAATAATTTATCATTCTTGTGTACTGCATACCTCTTGAGTGAGATCTATCCACAGATGAAGTTTCATGTTGATATCTCAAAGGCTTTTGTAGTTATGCTCTGGACGAAATTAAGTATGAAAAGTAACAAAGGGCAATACCTGAAAAATAATGCACGGTAGGTGTGTGCCGCACTCCTCCTCAAGGAGATTTTCACGTTAATACCTCTAACACTGTTTGAGATAAGCTCCGGACAAAAAGTTTGAAAAATAACAAAGGGCAATAACTCAGAAATTATAAAGGGTATCATTCTTGCGCACAACATTCCTCCTCAATAAGATCAATCCACCAATGAAGTTTCATGTTGACATCTCAAAGACCTTTTGAGTTATGCTCCACTCAGGTGAAAAATTAAGTATGAAAAAGTACAAAGGGCAATTACTCAAAAACTATGAAGGATAGAGTCATCACTCTTTTGCACTGCACACCTCCTGAGTGAGATCTATCTACCTATGAAGTTTCATGTTGATATTTCAATGGCTTTTGTAGTTATGAAGTTGTAACCTCTAACATTTTTTGAAATAAGCTCCGGACAAAAAGTATGAAAAATAACAGAGGGCTATAACTCAAAAATTATAATTGGTAAAGTTATCATTTTTGTGCACAACAATCTTCCTTAATAAGATCTATCCACCTATGAAGTTTCATGTTGACATTTCACAAGCTTTTTTAGAAATATGCTCCACTCAGGTGAAAAATTTAGTATGAAAAATAACAAAGGGCAAGAACTCAAAAAATATGAAGGGTAGAGTTATCACCTCCTGAGTAAGATCTATCCACCTATGATGGTTCATGTTATATCTCAAAGGCCTTTGTAGTTATACTCTGGGACAAAAATGAAGTATGAAAAATAACAAAGGGCAATAACTGAAAAACAATGCACGGTAGGTTATCATTCTTGCGTGCTACAATCCTCCTCAATGAGATCTATCCACCTATGATGTTTCAAGTTATTCCCTCTAACACTTTTGAGATAAGCTCCGGACAAAAACATGAAAAAGTATGAAAAATAACAAATGTCAATAACTCAAAAATTATAAAGGGTAGAGTTAACATTCTTGTGCACAACATTCCTCCTTAATAAGATCTATCCACCTATGAAGTTTCATATTGACATTTCAAAAGCTTTTTTAGAGATATGCTCCACTCAGGTGAAAAATTTAGTATGAAAAATAAAAAAGGGCAATAACTCAAAAATTATGAAGGGTAGAGTTATCACCCTTATGCACTGAACACCTCCTGAGTGAGATCTATCTATATATGAAGTTTCATGTTGATATCTCAAAGGCTTTTGTAGTTATACTCTGGACAAAAATTTAGTATGAAAAATAACAAAGGGCAATTACTGAAAAATAATGCACGCTCGGTTATCACTCTTGTGTGCAGCACTCCTCCTCAATGAAGTCTATCCACCTATGAAGTTTCAAGGTGTTACCTCTAACACTTTTTGAGATATGCTCCACTCAGGTGAAAAATTTAGTATGAAAAATAACAAAGGGCAATAACTCAAAAAATATGAAGGGTAGAGTTATCACCTCCTGAGTAAGATCTACCTCTAACACTTTTTGAGATATGCTCCGGACAAAAAGTATGAAAAACAAGCAATTATCATAGTATTGCAAGCAATCCATAAGTCCCCTACCGGTAAGAGCCCAAGCAACATTATGAAGGGCCATTAGCCATTCACTTATGTTTCTATTTTAAGTAAATTTGTTGAAAAAGTTCTTTAAAAGTGATCACAGTGAACAGACAGACAGACAGACTGAAGGACAGTCTAAAGTTATTTTTTAAACATCCCTGTTATCAAAATATAACATTTTAAAAGCAAAATTAAAACAAAAAGGAGATAACGATGTCATACATGATGTGAGTGTAACAAAGAACAATTAGTAATGAAGGTATGAATATTGAATATTTATTTTGAAATTGAAGTAAATGAAAGTTAAAAGAACAAATAGGAAAAATTAAAAGTTTAAGGAGGAGATAATTCTGGAAATATGGATGCTAGATTTATAAACCTTGTCATATTATAATGATGTGGGAGTTTGAAGAAAATTCTATCATGATTGAAGAAGTTGGAGTAAAAATTACCAATTTCTCAAAAAAAAGTCTAAGTTCAAAAGGGGCATAATTCTGGAAAAAGTCTTGCTAGAGTATTGAACACTCACAAATGTTGAGTGATAATAAGAAACATTTATATGAAGTTTGAAGTAGATACATTCAGAAAACAATGTTTTTTTTCATGAAAATTTTAAGTTCAAGGGAGGTAATTCTGATAAATTTTGTGCTAGAGTTGTAAACTTTGTCACATATGATGTGGTTGATGACTAGCAACTTATTTTTAAAGTTTGAAGAAAATACCTTAAGAAATAAAGAACTTATAGTGAAAAAACTTAAAAACTAGAATCAGAAATCTTGAAATTCAGTCTATTTGTTGCCATAGCAACCAGAATGTTCAACACAGGAAGATAAGAAAAGAATGTGCAGAATTTCCATACTGCCATCTACCCATATGTCAAGTTTCATAAAAATATTTTCAATACTTTTTGTGTTATCACTGGATCCAGGTTATGTGTAAAATCTGCCATATTTTCAGTCTATTTGTTGCCATAGCAACCAGAATTTTCAGCATAGGAAAAAAAAGAGAAAAAGACGTGCATAATCTCCATACTGCCATCTATCCATATATCAAGTTTCATAAAAAAAATTTCAGTACTTTTTGCGTTATCGCGGGATCCAGGTTATGTGTAAAATTTGCCATATTTTCAGTCTATTTGTTGCCATAGCAACCAGAATTTTCAACATAGGAAGAAAAGAAAAAGACGTGCATAATCTCCATACTGCCATCTATCCATATACCAAGTTTCATTAAAATATTTTCAGTACTTTTTGTGTTATCGCGGGATCCAGTTTTGTGGACGGACGGACTGACGTCCGAAATGGAACAAGGGGCCGTTTCTTTTGTTATTTTCTATTGTTTAATAGAGGGCCAATGGCCCCTTATTCTATTGTTACGGAATGAATTCTATTGTTCTCCTTTGTTCTGTTTACAGTTAGATGGCCCCTATCCCTATTCGGTAGTGCGGACGGACAGACGGACTGACGGACAGACAGACGGACAGACGGACGGTAAACCTAAAGTCCCCTTCGGTAAACCGGTAGGGGACTAATAAATGTCAATAACTAAAAAATTATAATCGGTACAGTTATCATTCTTTTGCACAACATTCCTCCTCAATAAGATCAATCCACCAATGAAGTTCATGTTGACATCTCAAAGATTTTTTTTAGTTATGCTCCACTCAGGTGAATAATAAAGTATGAAAAAGTACAAAGGGCAATTACTCAAAAACTATGAAGGATAGAGTCATCACTCTTTTGCACTGCACACCTCCTGAGTGAGATCTATCCATCTTAAAGGCTTTTTGAGTTATGCTCTGGACAAAAATTAAGTTTGAAAAATAACCAAGGGCAATAACTGAAAAATTATGTAGGGTAGAATCATCATTGTTGTGCACTGCATTTCTCCTAAATATGATTTATCCACCTATGAAGTTTCAAGTTGATACCTCAAATACTTTTTAAGATATGGTTCGGACTAAAATGAGGACGGAAGGACAGACTGAAGGAAGGACAGGCGGACGGACGGAGACTAATTTTATATCCCCAACCGCCTTTTCGGCGGGGATAATTAAACATTTTCCAGCTTATAGCTAAAGGAAACTCAGAATTTTGCTCACAATAATGAGACATGAATTCTGAATGAAGTTCAGAAGACTTTGTGTAAAAGACTGATTTATGGACCTTGATATTGTACAACCTGGTATGGTAAATGCTTACTGTGAAACGCATATGGAAAACCAAGTCTCATTTTAGGGAAAAAATGTTTTATTGCGCAAGAAAATGAAATTATTTAAAAAAGACAACAAGAAAAGCATTGATGCAAAGCATCAAAGGGCGACGCCAAAAGAATTTGACCTAAATACTTAACAAAATTAAGATGACTGTACTTTATAGCTGTACCATTTCATGTGACCTGGAGGCTAGGCCCAGTTTAAGTTGAAACTTAAACCAAAAAGAATAGACACTGTCTTGCCAAGATGCAAAGACAATTTATAGTCAATTAACCAATCTTAAGATTTATTTTACCAGATACAAGGATACCTGAGTCATCATAATATAATCACATGCACGAGTATCGAACTTGGGAAGAAACTCTAATCATATTTTTTCTTCCCAGGTCTGATACTTGTACCTGTGCATATTATAAAGCTTATTGCTTAGGGTTGCAGACATGTCATTGACATATATTAGACATAAAAAGAGGACCTAAAATGAACATCAGGGGGACACCATAGGTACTCAGAGCAGAAGTAGAAGGAGTACCAGCCACATCAACCAGCTGCTATCAGAGATAAAACTTGAACCATGTAATGATGTCATTACATAATGGCAGATGCTTGAAGTTCCATGAAGAAGAAGAAAAAGAACTTCTTCATGTGCAGTATAGTGTGATCAACTGTATCAAATGCTTTTGTAGATCTAACAGTATCATGCAATACTGCCTTTGTCCATTTCAAATTAAATGCACTTTATTAAATGAATAAAACATGTGCAAGTGGCAAAACCACTTCTAAACCCTGACTGAAACTGCCTGACCATGACTCGAACACATGACTTTCAGAAGACCAACTGAGCTATCCGGCCGGCTACACATTTTCTCTTAAATAATGAAACAGCTCTAAACCACAACATATTTCTCCACTATATTGATTAATGTCCTTGAATTTCTGATGTTTACAGAGCATAGTGAATTAACTCATGGTTATATGCAGTCACAGGATGAGAAAAACTTTCAGCTTCACCATAACTCAAACCTGTGACCCACAGAATAATGTACCGCGGCTGTAGCGATTGAGCTATCTGGCCACTTACACATTTTCTCCCCTAAATAGTGAACAGTTCTAAACCATGACAAATATTTAGATTTTTAAATTAACAGATAAATAATTCTTAATTAATAAATAAAAAAAAACCCTTACATACTCATATAGTCTTAATTAAGATAACAATTTATATACCATTGTATAATTATTTTTACTAAAAAGGGCTTAGACAGTTATTGGTTGTGCCATTATTTATAACAGGTCAATTTGAAAGTGAACATAACTGTGCTAATTAATGTACAAAATCTATTATTTGTACAGATAAAAAACTAACTGTTTTTCTATGATAAGAAATTTTATGAAGACTGATTTGTATTTTGCATCAAGGGCACCGGGGGAAAACATGAAAATTATGCAACCAACGAACCACTTCGTGGTAGATTGTATTTTCATGTTTTCATCTGGCGCCTGGTTACTTTTTGTACTTTGTTGGTTTTCATGTGGCACATTAAATTACCCACTATAAAATTTAGTGTACAAATTTATTCAAGGGCAAGTAACAATCTACTCTATGAAAAGTATGTTGTCGGGTTGACTCAGGAGACCTGGAGATTGAGACCGGTGTCCTCCATTACAAAAGATAAGGCAGAAGCTGTCCATTTCAAACTATGCACATGTTAGAAAAAAAATAGAATGTAACTATTCAGAATATGATTTGTCTTGAGACTTTATCAATTATATTGCTGGATCCAAGATTCAGGACATTTTCAATCAATACATGTATTATCATTTATAACTTTAAATGAATGTCTCATCCCTTTAACAATAATGACATAACTGTAACTCTTTAAATTCAGAAATATCATAAATCTCATCATATCAATATACTAAGATATACATGTATGCACATAACAGTAATTATTCCCAGTTTCTATTAAATACATATGAAATTCTTACATTAACATTGGTACTAATGGATGGAATTCAAAATCTAGTAGAAAGAAAACTATAATATATAAACTCTGTTATAGATACTATTAGTAGCCAGCTAACACTGGGTATAAACATCTTTAACATGTAGACTGATCATGTATTATCATTTATAAATTTAAATGCAAGTCTCATCCATCATAACTGTAAGTCTTTAAATACAGAAATACACATTATATCCATATACTATGATACACTTGTATGAACATTACATAAATAATTCTCAGGTTCCATTAAAAATAAATATAACATCCTATTAACATTGGTGTTTGGGTGGAATTCATAATTTTGTAGAAAGAAAACTATAATGTACATGATATTGTATAGTATAAAAGTTCAAAAAATCTCAATAAAAATCATATAATAAAGATTAAGTTGTGTGAGTTTCTAAACATTAAATGCATATCTCTTACAGTAACAAATACTGTCCCTCATTAGACTTTATTATAAAACTAACTGTATATATATCAAGTGTTTAAAATGAGCACCCATATGTATAGCTTAAATATTCTACCTTTTCATTTTTACCAAATGTTAATTTATGAGCAATTTACGTACAAACACATAGCAAATAATAATTTCACATATTGATTAGAATATTCCTCTAGCAGAATACCTATAGTATATGTGCTAACTGAATAAACTAGAAAAATCTGGTCTAAGGTATATAAAGCCAGTAAAAAAATATATATCAATATTCACTCATCATGGCCTCTATGCTTTTGATTACCTTACAACTGGTAAATTTTATTAAACAAAAATAGTAAGTAATACCTAACTTCAACCTAAGATAGACAGAAAAGAACAAATAATTTAGTAAACATGAGTTACTTCCCCTTAAAATAGAGAAAACCTGAAACCCAAAAGAACACCCCAAACATCAAATTTAAGAAATGTTGCAGGCTCAGTTTTATTAAGCCATGCAAATTCATGGTAAAGTATTCATAAAAAAATAGATGGCCATGTGACAGCAGTTTTTGCAGAAAATCGGATAGCTTTCAACATCCGGATACTGGTACACCTTGTAAAAACAAACATTCTGTGCAACAGATAAACGTAATATATAAAATTAATAGGATAATCGTTTATAACAGTCCATTACCTATCCTTATACTAATTGGCAGGTGAACATTCTTCTTGTAGGAAAATTTTGAAAATATATAAATGAATGAACATGGATACGGCATCAATGTAGACCACAACGATATTCGAAATCCAATACTTGCGAATTTCTCAAGTGTGTCGAAAGGATGTGCGGAATTGTGTACAGTAAATATATCACGCTGATATTTCGCGTGTTGATAAAAATACTGTTTTAGATTCTACAAATGTATATGAATTGAAGGAAAATGTTTCTATGTAACTTTTCACGGAAATGGGCTGTACAATGATTGCGTAAAAAGCCAATAAAATGTCGGCTGTAGAAATCGAAAGGAATTTTGTCACGTGACTTTTGCCCATGCTACCGAAAACTACCCATCACAATATCACGGCGTTGAGACGCCGTGAAATAAAAACGTCGGAAATGAATCGGTAGCAAATACTTTGACCATTCCACGTCTTTTTTCAATATCGCGATCTTTATTTTGTAAAATATCGTTTGTGGCGAATTCCTAAAAGACGTAGGTAGTCGTATAAGTTGTAGTCGTTATCGTAGTCATAACTGTACTCGTAGTCATTAATGGTGTAGAAGACGTAGTCGTGGTCGTGATCGAAGTCGTAGTGATCGGAGCCGAATTAAAAGTCGCAAAAATATAGACGTGGTCTTTGTCCTTGTCGTGGTCGAAGTTGTTCGGACGATATTTCGCCAAGTTAACCCCTGGCATTAACAACAACATATTACTTGAAAATATTACTAAAATTCATTTTTATTGGTTAGATTTTTATGACCCCAAAGTGCGGTCGTTTGTCTGATGTTAGAAATTACGTATGTATCTGTGTAACGCACTTTGGGGTCAAAATTTGAACCCAAAGTGCGTGACGCACTTTGGGGTCCAACCCCAAAGTGCGTTTGACACCAAAGTGCGGTGTTACAAGGCATAATGATAAATCGTTAGATTAAGAAAGTGTTTTACTAAAAAATAATTGTGATGAGGAAGGCGTAATGATGATAAAGTTATGAAACGTCAAATGATCTAAATTTCACAAATGAAAAGTTTTCTTTGTTGTTGTTGTTTTTAGTTATTGTCAATTTCAACAAGGAAAGCCCTATCATAGGTATAACACAGTCACGTTGTTAATAACCAAACCCAGATTAAATTACAAGTGAACATCATGGTCCTGTATGTCAAACATGTCACTAGTGAATTAATTGTAATGGCAATAAAATATTGACTAAAATTGGTCTAAATTTGTATTTATACAATTACATTTAAATGTCACGGGATCACTCGTCGGTAGAGATCTCGCAGCTAATAAGCTGGTCTGTGAATATTACACCTGTCTGATGGACATGGGTCCTTTGGAAGGGATTGAAACTCTGTTAACAAAGATATATCAAAGATACATAAACATAATTTATTTGTTGTTTTACTAAATATACCTAGTGTACTATACACAGATAAATGGTAAATGCAATGAAGCATTGTAATTGTGATCAATGTTAACGGGTCACATGTTAGAAAGAAAGCTAGATAGATTTTTATTGTTATGAGATTAAATTAGTATATAATGGGACGGATAATCGACGATTTGTGTAGGAGGTATTACACGATTGTTAAAGTAATCTAGTATATGCGTAATGAGCTAATAAAGAGAGTAATAATCTGAATGAGGCGTAAATGGTGATAATTATACTGATTATGAAACGTTTTGCCAGCCAGATAAGGCGTAATGCATGAGTACATAAGCGTAATGAGCAAAAAAGCCATGCCTTTAGCAAGCTTGTTAAGCTGTATGGATCTGGAAATATATAGGCGTAATGAGCTAGTTTCATGGGGCTTTTACCAAATCAGAACGTTTTTGAGTTAAAATATATGTATTTATATCCCAATAGCAACGTCTGACCCCTAGCGGGAAGATATTACATTTTAACTAATGACCGACAAGAATCATAAAGAGAGCCGGGAACATGTTTTTTATGTATATTTTAAGTGGAACTAGAGTGTGTGATGTAGCTTTTACAGATACTCTTAGCAACAGTTTCCATCCAAACCGAACAGTTGTACATCATAATCATCATATCACCAGCAACACCCATTACACGTCACAGGTTAAATTCTTTGCAGATGGTACTTTCTTTAAAAAAATAAGTGGCAATCCCCTTTCGCTTAAAACATGGTACGTTTCGCTCTTTGTATAAACATTGTCGACACTTTACTCAACATACGCAAGAGAGCTATCTGAATAATAATGTTACAGGTTGTAACACATAATTATGTTGTGTGTTTATTTTGTTTTCGTGGTAATCTCTTTGGCTAAGCTGGTGGGCTTGCTGACTTCGAACCACTTGGCCCTCACCATTTTGGGTTCGAAACCCGATATGGACTGGATTCTTTTATGTCAGTAGGCTATCCAGTTAATTTCCTAAGGGTTGGTAGTTCTACTGGGGTGACCGCGCGGGAATAAATTCATGCACATATGGGGGGGTGGTAAGTGGGTTCTTATCTGGAGGCATGTGATAGTTTTGAATATGGGATAATTTTGTGAATGTGATATTTTTTAAGGGTGTGAGACATTTATCGTTAACCGATTTGGACATTTATGAGCACCTAATTTGTTGCGACATTTTTCGTTAATTTTTGGACATTTATCGTTAAAGGAGTTTTGGACATTTATCGGCGATTGAGACATTTATCGTCAATGTTTGGACATTTATCGTCGTTTGGACATTTTTCGACGTTTGGACATATATCGACGCTACAAAATACTAATAACAAATAATAATTATACAATACAATACAATACAATACAATACAAATCACTTTTATTTTCAATTGTCACAGATTACATAATACAAAATTTAACATGTATCAAGCAATAACATGTGAACGAAGAGTAGCAAAATAATTAGTATGGGTAACAACATGGTCAAAAAATATTCTAATTAATTATGTTGTTTTGGGTTTAAGTGTTTCTGTATTTGATGGGAAAGCGGACAATATTTGAAGTATTTATTTGAAAGCGGTTGAAAAAAAACAAAGTTTTGAGTTCTTAATATGCTAACAACAATAAAGAAAGGAAAAAGTCAGTGAACATACAGTAGTCAAAAAATTTATGAAATGAAGTAACCAATAATTTTAATTTGGCCTATGTAACAACCGGGCTGACCTGGAAAAAACCTAACAATAACAATAACATTGCAGCACGAGGTTTCCGTGACATATCTATAAATAGAACAGGTGTAAAATTTCATTGGTCGTTTGTAAAATTGCATTGAGACAGTCTATTCATAAATGTGTAATTGTAGTGACAATGAGAAAAAAAGCAAATATAAAACTTTCAGAAAAATAAGGTAATC
>NW_026860930.1:0-17285 GCF_026571515.1 Ruditapes philippinarum
TACTTTTAAATGTTTTATATAAGGCTTCTTTAACTAATAATAAATAAACGCGTTAAATCTTACGTTCTACATGAACATTAGATCGTTTTATTCACCCGATCTGACTGGCCATGCAATCTTGATAGCGAAGCAAAACAGAAATATGATACCTTTTCGTGTTATTTCTATAAATAAATTAGATCGACTGAAGCGATAAACATGTATGTAATAATACAGTACGGGTTTTTCTTCAAAAGTGTCTTCTTACAGACGAAGGAAGACAGTTTGCTAGGATAAACAACAAATTGTCCGAGGCGAAGCCGAGGAAGAACAGATAAATTAATAAACGCATTTAATTATAAATAGATCTAACTTGACATTAAATGTATGTTAACGTTAAAAATATAAAACTAATGGAGTCCTTAAACTGGCCCAAGTATATGACACCGTATATTTCAACTGCAATAAATCCACGTCATTGAAAGACGTTGAATAGCTCCGCTGGGGGTAAAGTCGTATAAAAACTTTGTTTTTAACAAGAAGTAGTCTAAACTGACGAAGCAAATAGATTAAACTAAATGATAAAGTTAAATCTACTTTGAATTGATCAATGCTTTAATGTTTTATTCACTCATATTAAATAACCGACTTAAAATCACACTATTTATAAAGTACTGCCTGTAGTTAAGCAAAACAGAAATATGATACTTTTATTGATTGCGGTATTGGCTTGTATGTTTTATCTGTAAATATAAAAGTCCCGACAAGTGTATTGCGTAGAACAATGACTCAAAGGATAGTCAAAATGATATTAAAAACCAAACATAAAACTGAAGAAATTCGACTAAATAAATACAATCTGATTTCTTGTTAAGACTTTTAAAGAAAAAGAAAACTTAAAATAAGATATATTTCAATAGTTCAATCTAGTTGACAAATTCTTATCTCACGTGTATATGATTGCAATATTATTAAGAATCATAAAACAAAACAAATACACTTGCAAACTGGCATTGAAACTATGAATTAGTAAAATTGGTCCGTTATGTCTTTTCTTCTTTGGCATCTGCTTTACATACTAAAAATAATTTAAGCGAATAAACAGTGGTCAACAATCGAAAGTGACTGCAGTGAGAACACACATATAAACGCAATCTCAATTTCTTGTTGTATGCATGTTCCCAATAATGAATCAGTCATGGGAGTGTGTATCAGATAAAAGGAAGAAATCACTGCGATGTCACATGTAACGTTAAGTCATTCGCAGTACTTCGTCAAGAAAAGGCAAATTATTAACTTAAATATAAAACTGTCTGCGCCCTATAAAGTGAGTTGAATTGTATTATATTACTTAGTCTCTAATGTAATGATTTACTAATGAATGTAATGGATAAATAATGAAGTGACAGATTAATGTGCTTGTAAACATTGGCATAATAAGTTGTCAATATTAAAATTCATTTGTATGCACTTAAATTTGTTTTGCCTGATATGAGACAAGCCACTTATGTATAGGGACTTCACTAATTCCCTTTTGGTAGTTAGATGCTATGATTAGATTAGTTAAAAACAAATTTAGCGTACCCAAATTCCTAGTACAACACTAAATTTATGGATATGATTGGGACATTTTTCTTGTAATATTTCCCTGTGGACTAATCAAACCCCTCTAAGCAGTATTGTAAAGAAAACACATTTAAGTCTTAATGTGTGATACTACAGAGCTTGTAAAGTTGATATGTGCAATTGGTTAGTAGACCTCTACAAAAGTTTTATTATTCATGCACCTAGAGTCAAAATACCAGCACCATGGATGTATAATTGTTTTATCCCCTAACTGAGGGAATATTTGTGTTCACCCAAACATTTGTGTTACTTTTGTGGTGCACTGGTTCTGATCCTTGATTACTTAAACAAAATTAACTCCAATCAAGATTCTTGGATTAAAACTAGACTTGCCCTTGGGTCAGTTAAAAGTATAAATCTTATTTAAAAGAAACTGTTTTCTAAATTGACACAAAGGCTTGAGCATAAATATATAGCAAAGCGTGTACTATTGCAAATTCGATCACAACCAATTTCATTCAAATCATGATTGACCTTGCGTAGAGTCTTTTTTGAAATACTATGTTTTGAAATGCAACGTATTCGGTATGTATCATCGTCTAATTAGCCTCCTCAATAATTGATTAAATATGATTTGATATGACTGTGTTGACCAAGATTGTTTTACCTGAAGACATTTTTCTCTTTTTTTCAAGCTTTTTTAGTCATACACACAATAAAGTACTGGTCGCGAATATGTCATAAAGTCTTGGTCACTAAATAAATGTCATAAAATCTTGGTCGCTAAATAAATGTCATAAAGTCTTGGCCGCAAAATACATGTCACTGAGTCTTTGCCGCTAAATGAATGTAATACAGTCTTGGTCGTCATTTAGTCTTGTTTGATACTCTGCTACTCTATCGCAGATACAAACTAATGACGATTGTTCATTTTATTTTGAGATATTTTTTCTTTGCTTTAGATTCTATCTATGATTATTTTATTGTATTTTTCATCGAATTTTCTTAAATGAAAAATGTTTCATTTTGTTTCATTAAGTTTTCATTAAATGATTTAACAATTTAAACAATGTCTAGCGATTGTGATCTGTTAAGGGACGAGAACTCTCTTATCGAGATCAACGGATTTTTTTCCTGATTTCGTACCAAACACTTAATATATAAATTGTCAAGGAAAGAATATACATGTAAGTAGAAAAAGATTATGTAATATAATGTTATATATCTAATAGAAAAAAATATTCGTGAGGGACAGTTATATATGGAACAGAATTAGTGCATTTATTCCATTTTGCTTGATATTATTGTGAATTTCATTATGCTTTCTTCAATAATTCTTTATGACAATAAAAACCTAGGTTTCGCTAAATACTATCATGTATTTTGATTACCGAATGCACTATCATGTAATCGCAACTTCATGTGTTTCTTTCTGAACTATGAAAACTCACATATTTTAATATGCTATATGTTAAATTGCATCTTTTTAAAGGACAGCGTATTATGTTTGGTGTTTAAAAGAACATTCATAGCTTGTTCTTGATATAAGACGATGCAAAATGGTGAAGTCCTGTCAGTACCATTAATTTGCTATATATCTGTCACTTACATTGTTGACACTATTTCAAAAATTGATTTTGATCACTACTTTGCGTGTCTTAGCATTCATGTGCTTCAATATATTCACTGATTACAAAAATAATGCAATAAATCATTAATGCGCATCGACAACGAAGATGACAACGATAACAATATTATAGTCGACGCACTAAGCAGTTTGCGGATAATCATAATCACTGTTGTATAGCTGTTGTACAGTGTCCACCAGATATAGCCCCGAAAGACATCAAAAACGAAAGTAGAAAGCTGCACACCGACTACGTTTAACTTATTTCTTTATCATAACGTTATCGATTTTTCCAAACTAAACAATATTGTGAAGCTAAATATGTCTGGTTTTAGAGCAGTGTTTGCTTTTGTCTGCAAATTAAGTACTTTCTGTTAAATTAGTGATAAAATGTAGCGTATTTGTTGACATTTGCGAACGATGTTGATATCACGCACAAAACGCATTTGCTGTATCAAATTTCGCCGTTAATACAAACTATAGACATCCCTCTACTTATATTTGAGTTTTCACCCTTCAACTCGAGCTGCTTTCAACAAAATTTGCGAAAACACCTTGCAGTGTGTACAGAGTCTAGCACAGATGTGTACGGGGTGTAGATGGAAAACTGTTAGCGAGTGTACTGCAAAATAAATTCAATACCATAGCATATACACGTGCGCTGATAAAGAAAACGACTTATGTCGGGAGAAGGGATTGTGAAGTGAATGATTTTAATTTTATAAAGGATAAAATGTAAAATTAAATTGTAAACATGTTACGCAGTCAACAGTTTCCGTCCTGCTATACCACTTTTTGTGCATGACTATAAGTTAAAAGGGAAAAAGTAAAACGCAAAAGACCACAATTTCATTCCACATTGTTAGAACATTATGTACAGGACACTATTCAGCTGGTGGCTATTATGGTGTGACAATAAAAAAATATACGCAGCTATACTGTTAGGCTCAAAAACACTAAAAACTTTTTTCCAAATACCTCTATATCGTCCTTTAATCTATCCATGTTTAGTCTGAAATGAGATTATTTCCAATTAAAAATAATAAAAAAGACTATAAATGATAAAAAAGACTATACTTTAAAAATATGTGACTGCAAGAGACCGTTCACATCTACTAAATCGTGCATATTAAACTACTACACCCTGTTTACTTAAATTTGTTTTCTTTGCCAAGACAAGGCCGTTTTTTGCAAATTTTGTCAAAAGCAGCACGAGTTGGAGGATGTTAACTCAAATATAAGTAGGGAGATGACTATAATTTGTGTTAAACTGCGAACTTTGATACAGCAAATATGTTTTAGTAAATATCAACATCGTTCGCACATGTCAACAAATACGCTACATTTTTTCGCCTAGTTTACAAAAAGTATTCAATTTGCAGACAAAATCAAATATTGCTCTAAAACCAGAAACATTTCCTTCACAAAATTGTTTAGTTTGGAAAAAACGATGAAAAATGATGAAACATCACTTTAGTTTTCGGTGTTTTTTGGGGCTATATCCGGTGGACGCTGTATAATAGTGATAATGCGAGTTGCAATATTTTGTTTTCATATTATGACAGCAGGTGTCGCTTTGTCGGTACATCCCTTTATTTTCCGGATGGTCCTGCTATTTTGGCACGTAGAGTTAACAAAGTTACGTCCCTTTTATATAGGTGCACATACCTAACAGTGTTAGTTGGGGGCTGACATGTTAGTGAAAATCAATAGAAAATGATGGGAGGCGAAAAGTGCATGTTTTTAAAGATTTGGCCCATTGTGTACACCGGTCTAACCTGTGTGAAACCACTCTAAGCATGATGGGAACGCACTACGTTTTACATGGCGGCATGAACATGGAAGTGATAGAACAAAACGCAAATGGGGCCAGTTGAAAAAATAAACTTTTTCCATACCCTGTTGATAAAATAGCCATTACATCATTTTTATTCAAAACATGCACCAAACACTCCTTTACAAACCCAGTTTCGTTCAACACGTGTGATAATATTTCGTCGATCGTTAGTTTAAATCCGAAAGTGAAAGTATTTTTGAATAAATAATAACACAGTCGAACTATCATTTGCACATTGCAATATTAAACTTTTGAAAAATAGTGATCCATTGGAAGCAATAAACGATTTAAATCAATTGAAAGATATATTGTGTTTTATAAAATAAAATTGTTATCTCTACGCGGACTTCTTTATGTCGGAGTCATTTTTACCCTCATTTGGGGTGAGTAATGCGTCGTAAGACACCGGTCGATATTTGAGAGACCGGTGTGTATACAATTGATTTGGCCAGCATGTGACCACAATGTAATAGGGTTAGGGTTAGGGTTAGGGTTAACCCTAACCCTAACCCTAACCCACAATGTAATAGATGTCTCTTATAACTCACCCTACAAGTGGCAAAACACCTCTTATACATCGTTTATACCGCCTGCGTGGTCTGATGACTTCTAATCCAGTTACCTTTCTGGCGTGGGTTTGATACCCGGGAGATGCTTTGATTGTTTAGCGCGGAGGAAGCTAGGTAGTCTAGTACTGGTGTAACTCTCCAGGAACAATGGTTAGGAAACTACCCGCCTAACCCTAACCCTAACCCTGTTGGGAAAATGCGTAAAACAAAACAAACAAACAAACATTGTACAACTTTATAAATGTGTTCCCCTGTCGCGTGTGCAACAGTGAAATTGAATTTTAAGATATATTATGCTCAGACCTGATTTTTGAAAATATTGATTGTTGCTTCACAGTGTTTTGTGATATAAAATAAGTATCATTTGGCTTCACACAAATATTTTGCTTGAAATACTGCACACTAAAAGTGGCCACTATGATAAATTGTGCTATTAAAAGAATATGGCAGTTTGCTTAGGAAAGGCACAACTTTACGTGACCCAAAGGGACGCAGATTCCGATACATTGTGTGTCTGTGTTTTTATTTAAATAAGACATATTCAGTAAGAATTTGATAGATCTCAATAATCTTCTATAATAAAAAAAATATTACTGAAAGATGCGCATAGTATATCTTTAAGCACACATGTATGTGAATGTGGTGGTTTTGTGAGGGGTGCCTGTAACACAGTAAATTGGTGTTAATAGGCCCATTGGGCCGTGTACTATAATCATACAAACATATGCTCATTATTTGTTATTGGTTATGCACATGTCACAATAATAAACAACTTCCTTCTTTCCTCATTTTATATTAAACTGCGTAACACACCAATTCGCCACTATTAGTGACTCTGAGACATTTGTACAGTTAAAAGGCCGATAAAATTTGCATTTTTTAATGTTCAAGTCATTAGATAAAGACCTTTGCAGCACCTAGGCAGTTGCTTAACAACTGTATGATAGCGTTACATGTACATGTATATTATTTGATAAGGGAGTACACTATGACCACTTTTGCATGAAACTGACACGTATATATTCCATCCCAGCTCATGAACGTATCTTTGGGCTGAGCTGGGGATGGGTGCAGTCTTTAAGCCAGGGCATGAACCCGCCACTGTATAACTGCCCCATTAAATAACTGTTCACTAATATATTTTCTTTTTCTTTAAGACTGTATACATATATAAAATTATATAACATAACATGTTTCTATTTCTATTTATATTCTTTCCTGAGCAAGTTATATATCAAGTGTTTCCCGCCTATATGACTGAAATACTGTTGTGAAAAGGCGTAAAATGAAACGAACAAAATATATCAAGTGTTTGGTACATATTTATATATATGCAAAAGAATACCGTTGTACGGTCACCGCACTTTAAGTACGAAAAATTCCGATGATAGTCGAAATGTGGAAAAACTCCTTTGATCTCGATAACAGAGTTCTCGCCCCTTAACAGTTCACAATCGCTAGACATTGTTTTAAATTGTTAATAATCTGATAGTAATCACGCCATGCAAGCGATAAATCACATAAGTAACACTCAAACAGAATCCGTCGTGTAATTTTAGCTGTAAAAAGGAAGTAGGGAATGAAAATAATCGATTTTAAATGACTTCTACATAAAAGTAATACCGTAAATAGTTTGTAAAGAGCATAAAGAAAGGTAACTTATACATAACGGTATATGACGTTTTTATCTGTTCCACTGTCATCAAGCAAGATGGAATCAATCATAATGCAATTTCCAATGTCATCACAAGCAAGATATAATAAATGCATTAATTCTGTTCCATAGTTAAATGTATGCATTCATTTTTATTGAAAAGAAATTGCTTAGACTTTAAAGAAAATAAATTTTTAATTACCTCCCTTTATTTACAAAGAATGTAAATTCGATAATATCTTTGCTTTTTGGAACTTACAATATTCATAAATAAACGTCATATAAATGATAAAAAAACATTAAAAATGAGTAACAGGATGTTAAAATTGTTTATCTTTATAGCAAAAGATAATTATTTATGTCACCATCGATTATTGATTTACCAAATCACATAAAATAGTGATAGTTGATAGTTGATAGTTGACAGAAGCACAATCTTTCTACAATCCCATTTTAAAATATCGATACAACTAACATAAATTGATTATATATTATGATAACGATTCTAAACATAACTATATGTATAAGAAATGTTTAAAGCAATTTAATTATTTATTCTTTTAAAATTACTTGTACGTTTCATCATTTACAGATGTTGCTATAACACAGATGTAACAAACCAAGAAGTAAACAAAATGGCAACCAGAGGTCAACCACAGACACCAGACAACCGTATATTTTTGTTTCGGTTACAAATACTAGTCATTGATGGTGGCCTCCTGGTATTGAGAAATATACTGGACCGGTCCCTGACATCTCAATGCATAACGTTCAATGCGTGCTTGAATCGAGAAAAGTCAACAATAATACATTTGAAAAGCCGCGGCGTTATAACCCAAGTCCAATATGACGTGTTGTTTCCAGCGAGTGGTAAAGTCCCAACTTCGTCAGATTTGGACATCACGCTTATTGTTTGTCTTCTTAGAAACCTGAAATGTTTTGGATTAAATAAAAGATTTGACTGGAGGGCAACACCAGCACCAAACGATGTAACAATGGAAGCAGACATGTGTCGGTTAAAGGATTTCCGAAATAAAGTAAGTATAATCGAAATGCATTTTTTTAAATTCCTGCCTTGGCAATACAGAAAAATAAAAGTAAATGTGGATTTTGGCAATAAAAATATCTACGTATATCAAAAGTAATGAAATTCTGCCGAAGTTTAACTTAAAAATATTTAAATCAATCATCATACTTAAAACACATATAATAGTACAACTTTTAATAATGTCTAGACAAGAACTTATTAGGTGTGATGCGTATCTTCACGACAGCTGTGCAGTCTTATACAATCAATATTTTTGATCTTTTTTATGCATTTTTTTCGAGCTAGCATTAGCTTCTTGAGACATTCCGGGCTTTTATTAATGTCATGAAATAATATATCACGGCTTTATCCGTGGTTATATTGCTATTATCAAATAGGCTAATATATTGATACTTTCATAAAAATAATTCTGTCGTTATGAAACAATCCGAGATAATACAGCAGTCATGAAACAATACGGGATATAACGGCAGTCAAGATACAATGCGAGATAATACTGCCGTCATGAAACAATCTAAGATAAAACTGCCATTTAGAAAACAATCCGAGTTATTGCTACCGTTATGAAACAATCCGAAATATTACTACAGTCATTAAACAATCCGAGATAATACATCCTTCGTGTAACAATAAGATATTATACTGCAACGATGAAAAAATCCGAGATAAATACTGCCGTCATAACACAATCTCAGATAATACTTCCCTCATGAAACATTCAGAGATAATTATGCCAATATGAAAGAATCCGACATAATACTTCCCTCATGAAACCATTCGAGATAACACTGACGTCTTAAGATAGCTCGCTACTTTCCGACCGAAATTTGACAACATATCAGATCTTGATGATTTTTTGTATGCAAACATATAAAATATGTGGGCTTTACTTCTGCAGTATTATTTTATAAATAAACAGCGTTACTATGACGTCAAAGCGCCCTCTATCGGTGGCGGCGAAATTGTCTCTTTTTTATCAATAAACCTGTCTGTTCTGATCAATTTTCATCCGATTTCCTTTATTTTAATTTTATAATGTTCATTAAATGTATGTCTTTGTAACGATGACTTTCTTGAACATTTGCTTAATACTCTGCGATTCTACGTCATTTTTCTCTACGTTCTGACGTCCATATTTGATGCAAATATCGCGCGATATCGCAATAAAGATTGTGTAATAAACAAATTCAACAAGGTGAATTTTGCTATAATTTTTCGAGCGTGTAGTGAGATAGTGAAGGAAAATATTTATGCAATAAAAGTATAGGGTCAACGCGTAAGATATTTTGCTATTACTGTTTTAAAATAAAATAAAGGGTGAGTGAAACGTAATGATTTTGGTAACGTTAATAGATGTTGGAGTTCAAAGAATAATACTAAATAACAATTTTCTTACGTCAAACATTACGATAGTAAGTATAAACAACACAGGGACTTGATGAAATGTATATTTTTTAAATTGTTGATTTTTTTCTCATTGAAAGCATGCGCTAGATGAGCACATTTACAATGTTTAATCCGACAATCCCTTTTTAAATACTTTCCTATTTTGCAGGACACAGTCTCATACATCTTTTTATCCTAATTTTATAATGTGATGTTGTTAAAGTGTTATATTATTATATGAATCAACTAGTTTCAGCGCAAAAGATTAGATTCACATATTGCTGTATGAATGAAGTAAGAATATTAGGTCGCTTAGCTTATACCCGTAGAATATTTATTTTACGTTACATTCAGCTTTTAAACACTTTCATAAAATCACATAAAGGCAGACGAGCCTCGGTGTCAAAACACACCGTAAAAATACAATTTAGATATATATGCATACAAATGTACCGAAATAAGTGAAAAATAAAATTCAGAAATAATATTCAAATATGTTAAAGGGACTCCACTGAGGTTGTTGGACATGATGGAACTGAAAATATTTTTCCAGATAAATTAACCATTTCATGTAGGTTTAGACCATTTATCTCAGAGCATTCGCGCACTTTGTTTTTCCAGAATAATTATTCAAAATGAAAAGCGTTTAAACGCTTTTCACCCAAATCGGGCTAACAAAAGCATAAAAATACGATTTTCAATTTATTTCAAAGTATATTTCTTAACCATCTTCGCATATATTTCTGTTTAAAGTGCCCCAGCTCATTTATGTTAGATATTCAAATGTTTTGTATTTGGCTTTTCAACCTCAGTGGAGTCCCTTTAAGAATATTTAAAAACAAACTGTACAAGAAACAAAAACCTTTATTTTATTTTTATTTTTGCTTACCATTTTTAAGTCTGTGCAATACATATATTATATAATTATAATTTAATTAAAATGTCATGATAATTAGAAAATGAGCACTTATGTGACAAACTATAAACTATTTTTGAAGCAAAATCATACTGAATAAAAAAAATATATAAGCATATTCGCAACTGCAGACTCGAATGTGAAACACCCAATATAACCATTACACAACTCGGATTCATTACCGCTTTTTCATTACAGTATAACATAGCGGCCCTCAAAATATTATTTATTTCTAAAGAGTTCCACTACATTTTACCTCTGTAGAGCAACCACTCTAGGCAACAAAAGGCATTTCTTTGTAAAGGTTATACTGTATATTTTAATTAAATACAAAATTTAATTATTAAATAACTTGTGCAACTTTTGTTACCACTGAATACGAATAATGTATTATGTTAACGTTATCTTTTTCATTTTTTAATACAATACAGTTTGCTTTAAAACAAAAAGAAAAAAAAAGAAGAAAAAAAAAACAAGAAAAAAAAACAACAAAAAAACCCACCTCAAAACACACACCAAAAACACGTGTTTATGATGTTAGCAATAAAATGGACTTCTCCCTTATTAAGGGAGATCATACGCTGAATTAGGAAGGCATGGATTCGAGACACGATTGCGTATTGTACTTATAGATTATTCTTTAGAATTGTTTACTGTGTATAAAAAATGTTTCAAGGTCCACCTCAAACTCCTGTCATTCATTTCCAAAGAGAAGTTGATACTGTGAGAAACACTGGTTTCGTTTAATTTCCTCCTCTATAATTGAAATACTGTTGAAAGCGGCGTTGAACCCAATATTAAGAAAATAAGAAGATATAAAACATAAAATGCATAGTTCATTATTTTCATAGGCTCTACATAGCACTGCATTATATGCACTTAAAAATCGAGCTTCTCCCACAATCATAATCACACAAATTGAGAATCCTACATAATCCCCTTCAATACAAGGGAATCTGTATTTAATATGCAAAATTCTCCGTTTCTGAACATACAAAATAAATCAACGGATCTTTCGCCTCTAATCGAGAAATGATCGCGGCTTTAGGTCGCCAAAAAGATGTGCTAGTAAACGCATACCGCGAGTCAGCTAGTTTAAATAAATAAGAATATCTATAATTATGTGAAATACGTGAGAAATTATAGCAATAGCATGAGAGTGTAATTCCTGTTTTAAATATGAGTCTCACGCTTAGTGCAGGGTATTAAGCTGCAAGAGAAAAAAGAATAACTGATGGCTGTTAATAAATAAATTTTTATACGTGTAGAAAATCCGAGCTAATACTGTCGTTATGATATAATCCGAGATAATAATGCCGTCATGAAACAATCATTGATAATTCAGCCCACAAGAAAACAATCCGACCTGAAATTGACGTAATGAAACATTCCGGAATAATACTGCCGCCATGAAATATTCTAAGATTATATTTCCGCCATGAAACAATCAGAGATAATTCGTCCCTCATGAAATAATAAGAGATAAAATGCCCTCATGAAACAATCAAAGATACTTCTGCGAACATGAAAAAATCAAAGCTAATACTGCCGCTAACATGAATATTTTTATAATTTTTATCCGACATTTCAGATGAAATTTTTCAAGGTATCATTACTGTCATGAAAAATTCCGGGCCTTTACTTATGTCATGAAATAATCAATCACGACAGAATGACAATATTAATATCATCAAAGATGTAAACTTAATCATAATAAACCAAGATACAACTGCTGTCATAAAACAATTCGAGTTAAAACTGCCCCAAAGAAACAATCCGAGATAATACATTATATATTGTACTGTCATCATGAAACAATTTGAGATAATACTGACACCAAGAAACAAACCGAGACAATACTACAGTCATGAAACAAATAGAAATAATACTGCCGTCATGAAACAATCCGTGGTAATATTGCCGAAAGGAAACAATTTGAGACGAAACTACCGCCAAGAAATACTACACTCGTGAAATAATCGGAGATAATACTGCCGCCAATGCAAGAAACAATCCGATATAATACTACGGTCATGAAACAAATGGAAATAATACTGCCGTCATGAAACAATCCGTGATAATATTTCCGCAAGGAAACAATGTGAGATAAAACTGACACAAAGAAACAAACTGAGATAATACTAAAGTCATGAAACAATCCAAGAGAATATTTTCTTCATGAAACAATCCGCAAAAATACTGCCTTCATAAAACAATCCCATAATACTATCATCCTAAAATACTTCGAGATATAACTACCGTCATGAAACAATTAGAGATAATAATTCCTCTATGAAATATGAGATATTACTGTCCTCATGAAAATATCCGAGATAAAACTGCCGTCAGGAAAACAACCCGAGCTTATACTGCCGTCATGAAACCATTCGAAATATTACTGCAGTCATGAAACAATCCAAGCTAATACAATCAGAGGTAAAATTGCCTTCATGAAACAGTCCTAGATAATTCTTCCGCAATGAAATAGTCCGAGACGATAATTCCGCCATGTAACATTCTTATATATTACTGTCGTCATGAAACAGTCTGAGAAAAAACTGCTGTCAAGAAACAATCAGAGATATTTCTGCCACCATTTAACAATCTGAGCTTATACTGTCGCTATATAATACTCTGAGATATTACTGCCGTCATGAAACAATTCGAGATAAAACTATTGTCATAAAACAATTCGAATTGTTACTGTGGTCATGAAAGAATCTGAGGATCCAGGATAATACTGCTGTCGTAAAACAATCCTAGATGAATCAGTCGTCAAGAAAACAATCCGATTTCGGATGAAATTTTTCGACTTATCATTACTGTCATGAAAAATTCCGGGAGACCAGGTGTTATTATTATAATCAAATATGCAAAGATATTACTACTATCATAAAACTAATCCAAGGTAAAAAAAACCGTAAAAAAACAATCCGAATTAAAACTGCCGCCAAGAAAATAGTCCGAGAAAATAATGCAGGTATCAGACAATCCGAGTTAATACTGCCTTCATAAAACAAAATACACTTAACACTTCCGCCATGGAATATTTCGAGATAATACAGCCGTCATTAAACAATGCGAGATATTACTACAGTCATGAAACAATCTGAGATAATACTGCCGTCATGAAACTGTCCGTGATAATACTGCCACCATGAAACAATCCCAGATAATACTATGTGATGAAACTTGCCGAAATAATACTGCCGTCAAAAAACAGTCCGAGATATTATTGATGTTATGAAACAATCAGAGATAATACTGCAGTCATTAAATAATCCAAGATAATACTGCCGCCATGAAATAATCCAACATATAACTTTTATCATGAAATAATCCGAGATATTACTGCCGTCATTAAACAATCCGAGATTTAACTACCGTCATAAAATAAATACGGATATAACTACAGAGTTGAAATAATACGATGTATTACTGCCTACATGAAATAATCAGAGATATTACTGCCTACATGAAATATTGCGAGATATTACTGCTTACATGAAATAATCCAAGATATTACCGCATTCATGAAATAATCCGAGATATTATTGCCGTCATAAAACAATACGAGAAAGTATTGTCGTCATCAAACGATATGAAATAATCCAAGATTATACTGCCATAAAGAAACAATCCGAGATAATATTGCACTCATGAAATAATCAGAGATATTACTGCATTTATGAAATAATCAGAGATATTATTGCCGTCATAAAACAATCCGAGATATTATTGCCGTCATGAAACAATCTGAGATATTACTACCGACATGAAACAATTCAAGATAATACTGCCATAAAGAAACAATCCGAGCTAATATTGCACTCATGAAATAATCCGAAATAATACTGCATTCATGAAATAATCCGAGATATTACTGTTGTTATGAAATTGTCAGAGATATAACTGTCCTTATAAAATAATGATACTTTCCACAATCATGAAACAGTCCTTGATAAAACGGCCGTTATAAAACAATTTGAGATAATACTGCCTCATCTCTTCAATTCGAGATATATTACTGTTTGATGAATAATTGAAGAAAATACTGCTGTCATGAAATAATCCGAGATATTACTGTCGTGATGAAATAATCCAAGTTAATACTGTCACCAAGAAACAATCCGAGATAAAATTGCATGAAATAATTGGAGATAAAAAGTTATGTCATTAAACAATCCGAGATATTACTGAATTCATGAAACAATCCGAGAAAATACTGCCGTCAAGGAACAATCCGAGATAACATTGCCCTTATGAAATAATCCGAGATAATACTGCATTCATGAAATAATCTGAGCTAATACTGCCGTCATGAAACAATCCGAGGTGTTATTGTTATTATGAAATTATCCGAGATTTTACTATCGTTATGAAATAAATTGGGATAACAGTGTGGGGTAGCTTTTGTTACTTATATTTCGGTAATTTGAGCTCTTATTTTAGGTGAATCATATTTAGTTTTTATTTCAGATAAGTCACATATCAACAACGACTGCAATACGACAAAATGATTTTACAGCTTGGTGGAATGATATTGAACAAGTGAGCGTATTTCGCTTTCATAGTATTATTATTATCTTTGTAACCTTTAAAGCCAATTTCCCCTATAGAGACATTTGAGTGCCAAATGTAGGAATTTCAAATTCTATTATTTTAGACTTTACGTCCATAGTGGAGTTCCTTTAATTGTAAAATATTTTTTTGTAAATTTTGAAAATCTTCAAACACGATAAGAATGATTTTGACTTATCTCTGCGAACGCTTGGTATATTAAGACTTAAATTTTTTTTTATGCTTTTCAAGTATCTGTACATTAAGAGCGTCACGATTTTAGTTGTCGAGTACTTTCAGTGTTTCACGAGTTTCAATTGTCAAGTACTTTCAGTTTTTCTCGATATTCAGTTGTCAAGTACTTTCAGTGTTTCACGATTTTCAGTTGTCAAGTACTTTCAGTTTTTCTCGATATTCAGGCGTCAAGTACTTTCAGACTTTCACGATTATCCGGTGTCAAGTACTGTCAATGTTTCACGACTTTCAGTTGTCAAGTACTTTCAGTGTTTCACGACTTTCTGTTTTGTCAAGTACTTTCAGTGTTTCTCGATTATCAGGTGTCAAGTACTGTCAATGTTTCACTATTTTCAGTTGTCAAGTACTTTCAGTATTTCACAATATTCAGTTGTCAAGTATTTCCAGTGTTTCACGATTTTCAGTTGTCAAGTACTTCCAGTATTTCTCGATTTTCAGGTGTCAAGTACTTTCTGTATTTCTCGATTATCTGTTGTCAAGTACTTTCAGTGTTTCACTATTTTCAGTTGTCAAGTACTTACAGTATTTCTCGATTTTTAGATGTCAAGGACTGTCAATGTTTCACGAGTTACGGTTGTAAAGTACTTTCAGTGTTTCACGATTTTCAATTGTCAAGTATTTTCAGTGTTTCACGATTTTCAGTTTTTTTTTACGATTTTCAGTTGTCAAGTATTTTCAGTGTATTACGATTTTCTGATTTCCATTCAGTGCGTTACATTTTACAAAAATCAGTAATTCCAGTCCTTCCCAATTTTCAAGTACCAATTATATCAGTGCGTTACACTTTCAGGTGTCCAGTTATATCCGTGCATCACAATTTTCAATTACCAGTAATTCCAATATGTCACAATTTTCAAATTTCTAAAATTTCAACGCTTTATAGTGTTTAACAATTTTCAGGTTTCCCGTCCCTTCAGGGCTTCCCAATTTTAAGGATTCAAGTTATTTTAAAATTTCACAAAGGGTTTCTAGTTTCTCCAGTGCGTCACAGTTTACAGGTTTTGCAATACTTTGTGTTCTTCACTATTTTAAGGTTTTAAGTACTTTCAATGCTGCCAAATTTTGATGTTATTAGTAAATAGAGTGCTTCAAAATTTTCAGATCTTACAGTATTTTCAGTGCTTAAATATTTCAGGTTTCCGGTACTTTCAGTGTTTTTCGGAGCTATCAATGCATCAATTTTAAGGTTTCAAGTACGTTAAGTGCTTGACAATGTTAAGGTTTCTGGTACTTTGAGTGCGTCACTTAGATAGCTTAGATATCAATACAGAAAACTTAGTTTAGAAGACGTCTATAAAGTTTTAGCCCTCTTGTTGAACTTGCCATGCCCTCGGTGTCATGGATTTTTTTTAATTGAGCTTGAATTTAATAGCAACCAATCGTCACTTTACAGTCATCAGTGACTTTAATAGCAACCATTGTCTCTCATAGCAACTGGCGACTTCCATAGCAAACAGGTTATTTCTGTAGCAGCAATTGACTTTCCACATATATAACTGACTTCCTAAAACATCACAGACTTTCCATAACAACAAGTGGCTTTCATAGAAACCGTTGACTTTCCAGAGTAACAGTGACTTCAAAAGTAACCATTAACATTCTTTCGCAACAAGTCAATTCCACATCAGCTGTTCTTTTTCCTAAGCAAAACTTATTGATTGGCAACAACTGTTTTTTTCTTCAATTACTGATGTTCCATAGAAAGCAGTGACTTCCAAGAACAAATGAATTTTTTTATCGACATGTCACTTCTATAGAAGCCATTGACCCCCATTGCATTCATTGTTTCCCATAGCATACAGTGACTTTTCATATTTCCATAGGAACCATTTTATTTCTTAGCTACAATTAACTATTGATTTTAATCGAGGAAAAAGATTTTTAAAAA